>NC_082343.1:30227621-30528575 GCF_027477595.1 Haemorhous mexicanus
TTGGGTGCAGCTGAGAGCAAGATCTGACCTGCAGTTTTCAAACCACAGGGGATGAAAGAGGCTGGGGAAAATCAGTGCTATAGTCAGACTTTGCATCTAGAGAACATTTTTATCAAGTGTCCAGAATCATGTCATTCTTCATTCCCCAGTGAAGCAGATTAATATAATCTGATGGATTGTAAAACTAGATAATCTGGGGCCGGGTGGGGTAAAGAAAATTGATGGCTGCCAGGCAGTGTGAACAGTCATGTGAATGCTTGCAATGTGATCTGAGTGTCACAGGAAGCTAACAGCCTCCCACACGGATTGCATGGTTCTACCAAAGGTGATGTAATTGGTCTGTCTTACTGGGAAAACAACCTAGGAGAGCTCATGCAGCCACTGCCTGTTGAAGGAGGTAGCAGCCAGAAACAGGGGGGAGGTAGCTTGTCTTAAAGCTCCAAACCAAGCTGGCAACACTTTTTAGCTAGGCACTGAGACAATAGGAAAACATGGCTAAAAGCCAAGAGGACACCAGCTTTTCCCTCTTCTGCCAAATCCACACACAGAGCAAGCCTTTATCCCATGGCCCTCAAGGCAAGTTCCACAACTCATTTGGGGCTTGGGGTTTTTTTGGTTAGTTGTTTTTTTTTTTTTTTTTTTTTTTTGGTTTTTTTTTTTAGTTTTGTTGGGGATGGGAGAGGTGGGTGGGTGGACACTCCATTTGGTTTGGAGGGTTTTGGTTGTTGTTTGCTTTGGTTTGCTTTGCTTTGGTTTTTGAGCTGCTATGTTTATATTCTCAGGAAGCTCCCACACTGTGGTGTGTGTTCACAGTCCTGGGGCCAGCTTCCTCTTGGCATGAAATGAGGCAAGACCCAGGTGTTCACCCTGCAGTGCTTCCTTCTTCTACATTCCTACAACTGATCAGTTTCCCCCTTATTTCCTCCTTCTTTCTTTCTTTCCTTCCTTTTCTTTCCTTCCTTTTCTTTCCTTCCTTTTCTTTCTTTCTCTTTCTTTCTTTCTTTCTTTCTTTCTTTCTTTCTTTCTTTCTTTCTTTCTTTCTTTTTCTTTCTTTCTTTCTTCCTTCCTTCCTTTCTTTTCTTTCTTCCTTTTTTCTTTCTTTCTTTCTTTCTTTCTTTCTTTCTTTCTTTCTTTCTTTCTTTCTTTCTTTCTTTCTTTCTTCCTTTCTTTCCTTCCTTTCTTTTCTTCCTTTCTTCCTTTCTTTCTTTCTTTCTTTTTCTATCTCTCTCTCCCTCTCTTTCTCTCTCTCTCCCTTCTGTTTTTTTAGTGTTTTTTTTTTTTTTAATTTCCTTGCCAATGTTTCCTTCTCAAGATATATTTACATTTTATTCATGACTCTGTCAGGATTAATTTCAGCGCTTCACGCTGCCTGTGACTCCTCATGTATAATGAATGAAGCAGCAGCTGGTGCAGCTGACAGCCTGGGCACTCCAAGGGCATATACACACCAGCATCATTGGCAACATCCTACCAGGAAGGATTTTAATACCCCTGCTGTCTGAAATGCACTTCTGGCCAGGGCATGCTTTAGGAAAGATTTGTGGCAGCTCTGAGCAGAAGGTACTTTTCAAATTACTTTCTTGCTGTTTATCTATGTGCATTGATAACAGCAAAAACTTTGGCTCCACCACTGTCTTAGAGCTGTAAGATGCAGTCTGGACTTGATTACCTTGCTGAAATCCTGTGGAATTACTTAGCCATCTCATTACTGTAAGAAACTAATCCTGGATCTGGAGTAGCATACAGACACAGCCTGTTTTCCCTTTCTGATCACACAGTATAACTTCTTTATGTCATAATTCTCCAGAGACCAAGGATGCTTTCACACTGAATATGCTCTCAGAGAGTCAAAATATGATCCCTGATTCTGCCACTGGGTTCTCGAGTAGCCTTGGCATGTTGTTACTCCTTGGTGTTTCATGCAGGAGGAGTGTATTAGATGTTTGAATGGAGCCTAACACTGACATCTTGATCTTCCTGGAAGTTTGTAGGTTCAGCCATGATAGGAGCAATTATAGTAGTGAAAAAATGTTTTCTGGATTCCTAATTGAATTGCTACCTCAGCCATGTATAGTACTCACAGCCAAGCAAAACAAGAACTGTAGAAGTTATACCAACAGTTAGTGTTTTGTCTCCTTTTTAATGATGGAAAAATCAAGTTTCAGGTAATTTGTAAAAAGGCATTTCAGATTAATCTTTAAAGATATCAAAAGAACAAAATTTCTAGATGATCAAGTTTGCTTGTGTTTCAATATTTCTAGTTATTATGACTGCTTTAACTTTAACTCTGTAAATACTTTTAACATTTCGGCTTCTTTGCTATGTTTGGGTTGTAAAACAACATACAGCACACCAGATTGTCATCTCAGAATTGAACTCTATTTTCAAACCATGTCAGGCAAAACCTCAGATGGCAGAACTCTCTTCCATCTTTACATTTTCTTGTGAACACATCTCACGAGATAGGGATGCAGAATCCCTCCTAGCATCATGATTAACTATGATCTGTCTTCTGCTTCATAAAAGCTATATTTCTTAGGAAAAAAAAAATCAGTTTTGAGTCTTATAAGATGGTGTCAAAAGAATGTCTTCCAAAATGCTGTGTAAATGTTACAATCTTAGTTAGTAATTAAATATCTAATTCCAGAGAAATTGGACAGATTAGCTAGGTGAAAATCTGTTCATCCAAGGACTGACGTTTTGTGCTTTGACTCTTGTTGACTGATTTTCACACTGACAATTTGACAAATGAGAGTTTGCAAATTTTTTCACAGGGAAAAATGGGGAAAATGAGGCCTATGAAGTGCAGATGGTTTGTCATGGATTCAGTCGCTGGGAAAACCAGGATCATCACTTGGAGGGATTCTTAGCCTTAGTGCAGCACTGTGTTGAGTCCAACACATGATGTGGTTGGCATCACCAAACTGAAATAAATAGTGAGGTGCCACACAGCACATCTTCAAGGTGGATTTTGCAGAGAAATGGTTCTGGCCCTTCACTCTGCCCACTACTGCTGGAGGATGCAGGACCACTGTTCCTTACAGTTTTTGAGCAAGGGATGTTTTCCAGCTCATTTGTCCAGTACTTTGTGAAAGTAGTAACATATGATTACTGTAACTTCCACAATTTCTCCCTTCTCACAGTTCTTCTGTACTTGCATTTGCTTCTTTCTTTTTTTTTTCTGCTAGCTGAAGACAATGCAAGATAAATTTTGCCTTTCACAAACCAGACATCTCTTCAGTCGAGAGGTTTAGATTCATTCAGATAAGCTGTCACTTATGTATTTCTTCTTAACTTGTCTGTTGTATCCTTGCAGTTTTGTAACCAAAACAGGTCTAAGAGAATTTCTTAAACAGGAGAATTCAGGTGCTGGCAAGTCAGAAGACTCTGTTTTCTTCTTTACAAATTCTAATTTTTTTGATCCAGAATGGTTGTGATCAGGACACTAACCAGACCTTATCCCCCCATGCACCAAGTTGTTCATCCTTGTGATTATGAACTTCTGTGATCTTTAACATCCTGACTGTGGTCCAGGTTTTACTGATAATACATTTAGCATACAAATTCTGAAGTATCCCCCATTCATCTGGGTACTGCATTCTTTATTGGCTGTCATTATGGTATGTGTTGTTGCTATGCATGGTTAAACGTCGAGGGACTGCTCTGCATTTCTGTGGATGTTGCTATTTTCTGTGCTGCTTTTCCTGCTATAGAAACATACAGATTTATAATTCCCAAACTTGTGAAAGCCAAGCCTTTATTTCCTCTTTGGGAAATAAAGCCAGTTACACATATCCTGTCTCCCACAGGACATTCAAAAAGACTTATTTGTGCATAATCCGCTTCTTGGACCTTCACATCCCCCAGTGCAAGATATCTTTGTTTTTCTTGTTTCTGGTATTTGTCAATGACATGCCATTACAGAAAGCCATGAGATCCCAGCAGAGGAGTAAAAATAGCCCTAGAAGCTGAGAGGGCATGAGTGTAATGCAATTTTCCTAACTTTCAGATTCTAACATGGCGAGGTCATGGTGCTGAGTGCTTCTGAGGATCTTTGTATTGAATGTCTTCCTTATCCTATAGTAATTTATTTAGGAGTATTTCTGTCATAAAGCCACAGATCCCAGCAGCAAGGAAATCAAATTGTTCATTTTCCTGTCAAAAAATAATCTAAAATCTTGGGCATATTTATGACAATATTTAGACAAAACTACTTGTCAGGAGCCCAGTGGATGTCTGAACTCTCCTTCCAGTACCTATGTGAACTTAGGGAGAAGCATGTCTCAAACCCTGGGGTTGTCTATTAAATATTTCTTTGAGCAAGGAGAAGACAAGAAGGCATGCCTGATGATCTCAATTCTGATTCTGCTCCCATTTGCTCAGTTTGCTGTAGTGTTCAATGCAGGGCTGCTTATTTTTTTCTACCTTTGAAACAGCAACTGCAGAAACTTGTTCACCAGTGGCAAGACAGTGGTTGTCCCAAAGCTTAGCTAGAGGGGCTGAGAAAGCCTCTCATGTTGCTGGCAGGGAACCAACCAGACTTGACTTGTATAGTCTCACAGGTTAAAAAGCTCTTGGCTGTGCTCAAGGTAGCAGTATGGACATGCACAGTGTTTTTTCCAATTTGAAATCTGGGTTGCAAGTCAGTTGAAGTGCCCCCTGACACATGGATCTGTGGTATTTTCTCAGGCCAAATCACCAAACAATTCACAGAAAAATACATTGGTTTTCAATTAAATTGTGTGGTTTCCTGCAGAGAGGAGTCAGAACCAAGAATCGAGAAAAACAAAACTCTTCTGGTCCAAAGGCTGGTTAGGAGAGGAACCAGGGACTAGGATTGCTTCTGTAAACTTTACCTGAACTGTGCCCCATGCGCTACCAAAAAACCAAGGTGATATTTGCTTTTTCAGGAATGAATGATATCTTCATTTCAAGGCTTTTCTTGCAATAATTTGTAAATGTGAAAAATTCTTAAGGGCTGTTAAGCCCCCAGACAGTTCAAAGTTAGAAATGAGTTTCCAGGGACGCTTTGGGAACTGCTTGTCTCCCCATCTGTGTGTATTTGTTGTTCTCCTGCTTCACATTAAGAGGAAATTACATGTTCACTGACAAAAGAGTGTATCTTTTAGTGCTACTTCTAAGTCTATAGAAGAACAGTTCCACAGGAAGTAATCTAATTCCAGATGTAAACTGGATGCGTGTGTACCGCTATATACAAGTGTCTATTTTAAAAGCAACCTTTATTCTTATTTTGCTATCAATCACTAATCCAAAACATTGTAGATGGAGCAAATTTGGTTCAGCAATGCTGAGATTACTGTAGTTCATGATTTCAAAGAGTGCCAGAGAGGTCCCTGGGCAGTCAGATCTAGCTGTTCATACTGTTACATTGCTGGAAAGGGACCTGCAGAGGATTTGGCTTGTACACTGTCTCAGGTGATCACTCAGGTCTTGGCAGGGGCCACAAGATTCTCTCAGTACGTAGCCAAGATGAATCTACCCTGTTGAAAGGAAGAGGGAATTCAGCAGTACAGCTGTACACCATTCTGTAGCTGCTCTCTTCAGTGCTAAAGGGAGTATTGGCATAATTAATTTATGAGCATGAGAAGCAAAATCTCTGTATCTACACACATAGCTGCTGGTTTTTTTTTTTCCTTTCTGTTTTTATCCAGAGTAGATGAGATTATTGCTGCATACAGGCTTTATTTGCTCTTCCATACAAGATTCTAATTCATAATAATAAGTGCAAGTAATCCTGATGGCCCAGTGGCAAAAGAGATCAGAGACATGGAGGAATTTTGTTTCACTTTTCTTAAACTAGAGTCTAAATCCACAATCACTTTTCCTGTGAAATATTTCAACATCGGACCAATATCCTCAAATCACCCATTTTCTTCAGAGTGCTTTTTATCCAGATCTTTAGACTCAGTAGCAAGTTTATTGAGTAAAAGGAGACTGCAGGCAGTCAGTATTTAGAGTGCATTTGATTGCATTAGTACTTGTATAGGGTGTGTTACATAAGCAGAAAATTATTAAGACACATTTGTTGAACAGTGGCAACTGTTCTTGCCAGTAATAACAGTCACCATTATGCATGTGAAATGCAATCAGCTGCTGTGCTTCACGGTGCCAGCTGATGGCCTCTGCTGCTGGAGGTGTGCAGGGCAGGGTCAGAAAGCAATTCCCTTTCCTCATGTATTGCCACAACTCAGTGGTTGAAGAAAGGGGGACAGGATGAATGGTGGGTCTTACAGAGATTGGCACACTTTGCTCAGATCCAGGCTGTTTCCCTTGGTGCTTGGTCTGTGCGACTGGCACCTACTAAGGACTTCCTTCTTTCTTTGTGCTTGCTGTGTCCTAAAGCATCTTTCAGAAAACTGGGGTTGTCTCTGACAGGCAGCCAGACCTTGTTTGTAGTATGCTGCAAAATTCAGTGAATGAATAACAAAGGGTAACTGTTCATGGGGCAGAATTATGGAAGAAATTGGAGCAAGGTGAATGTCAATATAGCCTTCAGTAGGCAGTTTCTCTTCCCTGAGCTGTCAGAAAAGTAATTGTGTCTCTGATTACCCATTTTTTTTTCCCAGAGCACCTACTGGGAACATCCTAAACATGTACTCTTTCTTCCTATAAGGACAATGTTTATAATAATGTTGTGCACATCCACATGCCCACTCTGCTGCCCGTCTTCTCCTCCAGGACTTGTCCAAGCCAGCCACCAAGGCAGATCAGTCAGTATTTTTATTTCTCTGTGGATCACGAAGAGAAACACATTCCTACTTTAACAGACACCAGCACCAAGAGAGCTTCTGCAGCCTAACTCCAACTTTACACCAGAAGAAGAGTGAGCAGATTCAGGCCAAGCAACTGTCTGTAAGTGATTAGAAGCAAATGGGATTTGGCAAATACCGAGTTGGCAGGAGGCATTAGAGAGCAGCTCTTCATCAGTAGGTTCCCCATGGTGCTCTGAAGGGTCATTGTGTGTACTGGCGGAATTCTCACGTTTTCTTGCTTCCTCCTTCCCAGAGGCATTTCGGGGAGGAAGATTATTCTTTGCCACATAATCACTTCTCCCCCCGCCTATTCCCACAGTGCACCCTTCCTTCACAGGTTTGTTTATCATGCCGAGCCATGATGCAGAATTTTTCTGGGCTGTCTCTCCTCTGCCCCCCTTTCTCTCCTTTCTATCCAAAAATAAATTTTTGTTGCAGAGGCAGAGCCTCGAGAGATTTTTGATCAATCAAATATTCGGGGTTTCATGAATTGCTTCTGCATTTAATAGGATGCTAGCAAGGAACTGAGTGAATGCTAATGAAGTGCTGGAGGAGGAGGTCCTGCTTCAGGTTTATCCTCACAGATACTTCAGACATTGGCAGGAAGAGTTTATAATTCATTACTTTGATAGATGCATCCCCCTTTACTGAACAAAATAGGTAGATGCTCAAGAAGCAATGGAGTCTGGGGTTATTCAGCCTTTTCTGGCCATTTCCTTCAAACTGTAACTGATCTAAGCAAATTTCTCTGGTTGTCTAGGCAAAGGCATTTGTCATATTGGGGGTGTATGTTGCATCTGGATATTATCAGATCAGACACATAACTAGGGATTTGAACTATGCCTAAATTACTATATTCCATGCATCTTAAGAGACAGAAATATTTAAAGGTATAAGCTCAGTCAGAAAAAATATTAGCATCACAGTTTTAATGAAATTTGAGTCATTTGTTTCTGAGCTTTGTTAAATTATTGATGGTTGTGGCTGTTTTTCAACATTAGCAGAAATAAATTTACTGTGAAGAGTGAGATAAGGGTCAATAAGAGGAATTAAATGTATAGGAAAAAAAAAAAAAAAGAAAACCAAACATTCAGGTTGCAGAATGCTACTGTAGAAGAGAGGAATGCTACACCATAAAATGAAGTTTAATTTCAAAAAGCTGAAACAGCATCAAGAAGGCAACAGGATTTTTCTGCAATGGGGAATGGAGTTCCTTAAGATGGAAAGACATCACAGAGCCATGGGTATTTCAGTCTGGCAGTATGATGTGTGGTATAGTCCCCACAGCAGGCAAAAGATTTCCATGGCTGGGATGCAGCTCTCTATCTTCCTTCTCAACTCCCTGAAGCCTGGCTTTGCTGGCTGAGGCTGTCTTGGGTCAGGATCTTGCAGGGGGAGTTGTGCATACCAGACCTGACTGCCAAATACATTTGTTTTACAGTTCCTCTGTGCAGGAAGTGGGTAGGTGTGGGTGTGAATATGCACTTATCTCTGCTAACAAAATTCCAGGGATTGTCAATCAATCTTTGAGGAGTTTACCTTGTTCATAGGTTAAACTGTCTGGTGAATTATCAGAGTCTGGTTCTGCATGCTTCAGCTGCAGACGACAAGCACACTGAGCAAATTCCTAATGAACTGATTACTTGGCTTGGCATTTAAACTGCCACATTTAACATCCTTCAACCCTCATAAACATATTGAACTACTAAAGGGATTACGGCTGCCAGGTTTGCTGTGTCATTACTATAAATTAATCTAAGAATTTAATCAAAAATACCACTAGAAGCAAAATAACAGAATGAATGGTTGCAATGATAAGTATTTAACTCAGAGCAAAAAAAAAAAAATCTTGTACTGAGAGTTCATTTTCAAGAAGGTTTGTTGTAAGCAAATGTAAAGGACACAGGTACAATATTTCCCCTACGTACATATGCAAAATTATATACTGTGCTTGGAAATTTTTAGCACATTTTTTGAAGGCTTTTTTCAAAATTTCAAACATTTTGTTTCAAAGTCAGGAATGAGGGGAAAACTTGTGGACTCTTTGAAATTGGCAGTAAAAGTTACATAGACCCTGGGTATTTGAAACCATAGTGTTGATTTTACATCTACAGGGGAAAAAAAAGATCCATCTATTTCGTCCATTGAAATCTCCTCCACAAACCAAATTTTGTCTAGGACTATAGAGAGGCAACTCCTTCCATGGGTGGCTGTGTTTGCACAGGAATTGAGAGCACATGGTTGCCCCTCTTCACATTCTGAACATCAGGGCTGTGACCAGAGCAGAAAAGCTGTTGCAAGTGTGTCTCCTGATCTCTCAAATGTCAAGACTTCATCTTCACCAGCTATTCACATAGCCCAGTAAAAGTGTATTTAGGGTACATTTTTCTCTGCCTTCTGAAGCTCTTCTTCTACTGTCTTCTATCTTACATGATGCATCACTAGATTTTACCAAAGAGAGGGGTAGGAGGTGAAAAGTATAGAAAAGGACATATTCTTCACTTAACCTAGGTGCTATGACTATTTGCCCACATCCAACCCACATTGCCATCCTCCATTATTCTCCTTTTATCCTTCAAGACATGAGTTAAGGCAATGAAAATTAATTGTTATAGACACTTCTTAACTTCTGGGAAAATTTGCTTTCAGTTTTTCCCCTTTTAGTTTATATAAATTTATTGTTTCAGGGCACAGATTCTTTGTTCTTAGTTGTAGACAGAAGATGTCAGCATTTCTAGAAACTGAATCACCAAATGTCACGCTGAATGACCAGAAAATGTTAAAACAACTATAAGCAGTCTCACAAATCTTTGTTAGGAAAGTTGCTGAGCAGCACCTAAGAACTTATTGGCACAGACATGTAATTCACCATCTTGGACTCAGGTGACCTGAACATTATTTAACTCTAAGCAACCACATATAGTCCTTTTGAAACTTATGCTTTTTCACAGAAGGTTACTGGGAAAGTAACTCTTAATGCAGTTGTCTACTGAATTAGAAGCTCTTCTGTACGTTTCATCATCTTTCATCAAATCCCTTTGATACAGTTGTTTTCCTGTTATCACCTGGTAAGTGAAGTGACTGTTTTTTCACATATTGTAGCTCCTTTATTGCCTTTGCCGTCCAGCCTCCCTTCCTAATGTCCTTGTGTCCATGTTATGTGTTTATCTCTGTGAGCAAAGGGTGGGATGCCTTATGGACAATAAAATTCCACTTAGTCCAAAGCATCCACTTAGTCCACAAGAGCTAGTGAACTGACTCTTACCCTAGGTAACAGTTTCTTTGTGAATGGCTTTATTTGTGAAAGAGTTAATGTGAATTAAATATTAATTTCTCTGTTTGTGTCCATTAGAACTGATCTGAATCATGATGAACATTGGAGAGTTAACAGAGTCTTCACTGATGTGTGTTGTACCTGCTCCTTTCAATCACTAATGCATAAATTGTAGAAAATAAATGGGAATGAATCAAGGTAGAAATATGGGTCTGCAAAAGAAGTTGTGTTGCTTGGTAACGTGGACCCTGCGCCTGCCAGACTTTGATCATGAACTCCGTGCTTTGTGTGGCATTTGAGTCAGAGGATAGCTATTATCAGGGGGTTGCATGAAGTTTATCAAGCAGTTGCATGAGCTGGCTAAATGACTAGTTACAGATGTTACTGGCTCCTACATCCTCCTCTCTTGAGCCATTTCCTCTGGAAATCTCCTTTCTGCAGAGTATGATTATTTCTTATTTTATTGTGTTATACACACCATTAATCTTCCTTCCTTTCCTAGTTATTGCTGTCACCTCCTTCTGTAGCTAGAAGGGACTTTGAACTGACAAACAAGAAAACTCCTGTCCTGTAATCAGCTGACAGTACAGCATATCTTCTTTCTTGCATGGCAGCTTCAAGGGCTGTGCTTCCTCACAGACATCAACTGAGGAAGATTAAGAAATTCCCTCCTAACTCATCAGATAGGAAGTGGAGAAAGAAACAAAAATTTATACACATAGAAGTAGATACTGTCGGTAGTGGAAGTAGTTTCTTGAATATTGAGTTGCTGAGTGCATTTTTAGCCTTGTCTTATGGATTCAGAGATTTATTTGAAGTTTCCATAGGGATGTAAAATAGGGGCCTAGAAATTATGAGAGCCTGAGATAGGTAGCAGAAGGCAGAAACTTTCATTCAGCCTCTAGCTGTGCTTTTATTATCTCCAAATACTCCCAACAGATGTTTCCTATCAAAAATGAAAGGCAATAATCATCTGGGAGGTGGGAATACTAATATTATGCTGTATGTCATAAAAAAAGTTGGCTTAAAGTAGGCAGTGAGAGATCAAGATGAGGTGCTCTAAGGCTGACCGGGAAATACAACTGTTGAAGGAAGCAAAAAATTAGACACATCTTGTTGGATACAACTCAGAGAGGTGTACAAGGGTCAACAGTCACAGCAAGACCCACCAAAGGGCAGCTGTCAATGTGATCTGGAGCAGAAAGAAGAATTTCTGTGTTTCATAAACTGAAAGGGATTTTTTTTTCTGCTCTTGGCATGCGTTACTTTACTGTCCCATGGCCTTTATATGTGTGTGCTGATCCAACTTCTCCTGCAATGTCATCTTCCAGGGGTTTATGAGCATCTGTGTTTACCAAGAGTAGCTGCTACTAATTTAAGCAATGCACTCCAAGAGGTTCCCTGGGTTTCAGCAGAGAAGGTACAGGAACTAAATCAACACATTGGTAGCTGTTCTGTTGGTTTATGTTTTCTTCAAGAAAGATACAACTTAAGCTTGCTGGTTGCTTCCTTTACGTGAAAAAAAATGCAACATAGCAGCAACAATAATCCGTGATAAATTTTAGAAAACACATCTGTAGTTATTTTTTAAGTGTTTTTTCATCTCCGTATTCTATTTTTCTGCATTTCTCTGCGTGCATCATCTCTCGCCCATCTGAGAGCACAGCAGATGACAGCTCAGTGATACCTTACTGATGTACAAGGGAGTGTCACTGTTGTCTAGGCAAAATGTATTTTTCCATGTGCTTAGTCTAAAAACATTCTGTACTGCATACATTTCCTATGCTTCATACGCCTGCTTCTTGTCAAAAGACAGCAAAGGTAGAAATATGCTTGCTCTCTACAGAAGTGGATGTTTTCCTTGGATGAATGCTAATCAAATGATTACATTCAGGCCAAGTTTCTCTTCAATTCTACTGTAGGGTTTTATGGCCCAGCAATAGGGGATTGCTAATCAACAGGTTTTGGATGAAAATCAGGTAACTGAAGACCTCTTTGACCAACTGTTATCAGGCATTATATTGCTAATTATGACCAATGGGATTGTATGCTTAGAAATCCTTTCCATACTAAAATATGCCCCATTGCATTGTTGGCATTTCAATGCAGATAGACAAACTGAGATCTGGAAATCCTCCATGAGATCCTGAAAAGCAAGTTTTGCTTTCAAATGAGACAAGTGCTTAGTAAGGCTGTGGTACATAAAATGACATGTCAAAGACCCTAGGATGGTTACAATGCATGGAGAAATGCCCTTTAAAGATGGTTGGAGTAACCCAGGGCTGGGCTGGGAGCAGTGTCACTGAGCTGGCACAGTGCTGCATTTGCCATGTACTCTTATAAGTCCAGGCACATTAGCCTATGCACAAAAGTAAGCTTGCCTTATTCTCAAGCCTGACCTTGTCATTTTGCTTGGTTGCAAATGGCATTGCAGTGTCACAGTCCTAAACATAGCTGAAGGGCTCAAAAGACTCTGTAGGTGCACCAGATACCCTGTCTAAAAAATTGTGCTTAAAATGGCAAATGAAATGTGCACGCTTCTGCTGGGGCAGAGAGACCAGGCCATTTTTAAGAGTTCTCTACATAAATATTTGCACTTTCAGGCTTGTCAACAGCACACAGAACACTATATCTGTAGATCACCACTTCAAATTTTGTTTCATTGAAAGTCAGTGGTACCATGCCAGTCTGTGTCTGATGAACTGATGAAATCATGCATGTCAAATGAATTGCTGTCCACACTGCCATTGACACCAAAATGAATCTACAGTGGAAGAGGCAGAGAAGACTGAAAGTGAAATGGGCAGAGATACTGAATTATTCTGCTGTAGATGTCAAAGAGTTATTTGCTTTAAAAACATCAGCCAAAAAGGCCTGTGATATTTTACTGAACCTCTGAAAAGCAGAGTCTGTGGGAGCTTACCCTCTGAAGGGTAAACTGTGGCACACTTTGCCATTTGTCCATCAAGTAAAAACCACATCTTTTATTTCAGGAAGTTCTTCATTTGCAAACTCTTGTGTCTTCTGAGAATATTCTAGAGATATGTTGATAAATGTCTGCTCTGTTTTTCCATAAACATTTTGGCCATTATCAGAGACAGAAAATGGATGAGGTGGTTGTTTCATTTGATCCTTTCATCTAAGCCAGGATACTAGGTCTAACTTCCATATGTCCATTACCTCCTAAGATACTCAATTTGCCATTTGAAGTAGCACTGTTTAGATAAATTTGTTGGCTATTCAGAGCAGTCAGTTATTAAAATGATCTATTCTCATTATTTTCTGAGTTTTGTAAACATTTGTTTTCTGAGTGATGTAAACTATGCTAATGCTGGCATGAAAAATTTTATTATCCATGTTTTTATCTCTTGGGAAAAATATTATTTTAGAGCATTAGGTAGAAGATTGGGGAGCTAGGTATTACTTTCAGATCTGTTACTGTTATTATTATTTCTAATACAGCCGCAAGAAAAATGCTTCTCTGTGCCTTTTCATCTGTAAAATGGTGGTGACAGAGCTCTGTGAAACTCTTTGGCCATATTAAAATGGAAAGCACTTTTTGATAGCTTAGAGCTTGTTATTATCACCATGCAGAATGCAGCAAAAATCAAAGCATCCTGAAATGCCTTCTGTCCTCACTTATATAATTTATTCCTTGAACTCCAGAGCATTTCTATCTGAAGATGTACATCAGATGGAATCAAGTTAGAGAAGATGAACCTTCCATGTCTCTCTGGAGTTCTGGATCACACTGGTACAGAAGCCCCAGGAAATCATAGCAAGGCTTGTTGACTCTGTTCCTGTGGGATGCTACCATAATCCAACCAGTGTCACTCTGGGGTTGTAGGTCAATTTAGCCAACCGCAGAATCACACATAATCACTGAATTTTTGGTTGGAAGGGACCTCTGGAGGTCATGTGGTCCAACTCCACTTCCAAGGCAAGGTTACCTAGAGCATGTACTTGGGAATGTTACTGGTTCGGGATATATTCTACCCATTTGTCAGGATCATTGATAAACAAGTAGAATAAGTCTGGATCCAGTACTGATCCCTGGGGAAAACCACTGACTAAAGGCCTCCAACTGGATTCTACTCCACTGATCATAACCCTCTGAGCCCTGCCATTTAGCCAGTTCTTGACTGTCCAGTCATCTAACCCACATTTCCTGAGCTTATCTAAGAGGATGCTATGGGACAGTGCCAAAAGCCTTGCTGACTTCAAGGTAGATAATATCCACTGCTCTCCTCTCATCAACCCATCCTGCCATGCCCTCACAAGGGCTATCACATCAGTCAAGCGTGATTTACCCTTGGTCAATTCGTGCTGACAACTCCTGATGATGTTTCCTTCTGCAGGTTTGGTGATGACCTCCAAAACTATCTGTTCCATCAGAACAGATGGAGAGATGGATTGACAGGGATGGAGGTGAGGCTGACTGGCCAGTTTTTTGGGTACTCCTTCTTGCCCTTTTTGAAGACTTGGCTAACAACAGACTTCCTGCAGTCAGGCATCTCTCCCTTTTTCCGTGATTTTTCAAAGATGATGGAGACTGGCATAGCACCAAGATCTATCAGCACCCATGGGTGAATCCCATGGGTGAATCCCATGGATTTTGGCTTTGTGACCACCCATAGGTTTATACTTCTTCTTATTTATTCTCCATGCTGCATGTATTTCTGTACAAGCACTTTAGAGCAGTAATCGAGCATCCAGGTTCCCTAGAAGGGATGTGAGAGGATTCACCTTAGCCATAAACACCCTTGGTATGGTTGGCCCTTTGATCCTCATCTTGAGAGAAAGCCAGGGAGTATCTGTCACTGCCCTTGTCAGACTGACTTACTCCCTAGCAGGAAGAAGTGCCATGAACATCCACACTTCAGATCCCACCCCTCAAATTCAAACCAGACCAAGCAGCCAGAAGGGGAAAGCTGATCTTCAACTCAGTGTCTCCATGGTAGCCCGACTTCCTCTGCCCATGCAGGCAGCACTGTTGATCCAAGCCCCCAGAGTTTGCTTTCTTCTCACTCACTTAAGGGACTGAGTTCTCTCTTATATTTTCTGTGAGTTCCAGGCATCTCTGCTTCATTCTTTTCATAGCCTTCTCTTTGTAGAGTGATGTTCCTTTTGGGCCAATGAGGCTGTTTAATGAGAGGATAATCTTGTTCCTTCATAAGGAAAAATTATTCAGCATTACAGTTTATCCACAGAGCAAACAGATTTCCAAATAAAATATCATATTATGCCCTAAATAATTAAATAAACACCAAGATATTTGTCATTCAACAGACTGGTGTCAGCTGAGAAAGCAGATATCTTATTCCAAATGATCTTGGCTTCTCTTTCAAAGTGAAGTTACAGAAGAGAAGCAATTGTCAAAACGACAGAGTAGCATTCCATATTTTTTCCCTCTGTGATTTCCTGTGCAAATTTGTTCCATTTATAAGTTACACAGTGATTTTTCTAAATGCCAGCACTGCAGTCTTAGAAAATCGCACCAAGATTCGCCTGTTTCTCTTGTACTGCTACCAGGGAAGGTAGCATGATCACCATTTAGCTGACAGGTTTGTTGATAAACAAACAGAGCAGGGATTTGCCCACTTCTCACAACAATAGTGGCTCAGATAGCTGAGCACAGTGGTGGTAGAGTTTTTTGTTGTTGTGGGTTTCTTTGGTTTTGGTTTGGTTTGGGGTTATTTTTGGTTTTGTTGGTTTGGTTTGGTTTTGTGGGGAGGGAGTTGGTTTCTTTAGTCATCTCTGTGACAGCAGCAGTGGGAGATAGGAGTGGTAGAAGGAATATAGCCCTTCTTCCATAAAAGTGCATATTATGGCTCCAATGAATAAAAAGCTGGGATGGCAGAGATATTTATTTGGCTCATTGCACAGTAAATGGATCGAGAGGACAATAGTGCATGTTTGGAATTTAATACAAGAAGATGCCATCCCAAATATTCAGTAACATATTTAAATATTAATAAAGCTTAGAAAGTGTCTGTGTCGCTGACGTAGATTTGAAGAGATCCCAAACTTGTATGTGTGCATGTGTTTATATTGTCGCCTACTTCTGGTAGATATCCCTTCTCAATCTTTCATGTCTTTCATTTAGAGTAACAGGTTTCAATTCAATTCCTGTTTAGAGTTGTTGCCTTGCAAGCGATCATACCCAGAGGCACTTGTTGTGTCCCACTGGAAGGTGGGACTGTGAGGCCATGATGTACCCAGCATGTGTTTTTTTCATTCATGTCAAGTTGTGAGCTGTATGACCTTAAAACTGCACGCACACACACCCCACATTTGTAGACAGTCCAGCTTAACTAATATTTAGAGGTGTACAAAATGTATAAGCACTGACTTTCTATCACTCTCAGAACTGTGGGCATAACTAAATCAACTGGCTTCACTGGCATAAGAGATACAAAAAAATTGTAGCAATAAAGATTTTATTACTCTAAAGTATTTCTAAAATAACCTTTTCCCCTCTCTCTTAAAAGGGAAGTAAATGGAATACGTGATAGTCTGGCAAGAGTGTTTTATAGACATGCTTGAGTAAGGCAGCCATTTCAAAGTCATACCAATAAGAGACCAGCTCCTGCTGCCATTACTCATTTGTACAGTCCTAATGACTTCAATACAATGATATGCTTGAGCAACTTGAGCAGGATTTAGTACAAAATATTAATTTCAGAATGGTTTATTGGAAATTAGAAGGTTTTATCTGTGCTATAAATAATATTTTGGGCTATAAAAAATGAATTGACATTTTAACATCTAACTCACATTGCTAAAATAATGGCACCTTTCAGACTACTTGTTTACTTTTTCCCTTCTGTCTGTTGGGTCTGAAAGTGTACCACTCTGCTTTACTTTGGATTTTCAATCAATATCACTTTCCTGTTCCAGTTCAATTATGAGTGCTTGAAAGTCAGAGCAGTTACTTTCATCATCTTCTTCTCATGACTTTGTTTGCTCTTCATCTGGATATTGAAATATTTTCCAATAAACACCAGTCATAGGACATCTGTTTTGAACACACCTTTCCTTTAGGGCCTTATCTGTCCTTTGTAAAATGCCTTTTGTTGGTCCCTGGTTCATCTTTCTGATGCCATGGTGCAAGTAACAGGGGACACCACATTGTCCATCTCCAGCTCCGAGACTGCTGAAAGTGGATTTGGTCTTCAAGGGGCTAAACGGTCCCTGGGATGCCAGAAACACCAACCCATGGCATGATCAAGCCACGTGTTCTCATCATCAGGCTGCCTTGGAGCTTTTCCTGCTTAGTGCCTAGTTGTGGAGGCTCAAACACCACAGAGCTGACATGGGGCTTTCCAAAGAACATCTCTGTTGTGCTCTTGGCTCCCTGAGAATAATGGCACAGCTGCAATACCATGGTAAAAATGAGATTTCAGGCAGCTGAGAAAAAGGTCTCATTGAGCTGCTTCTCCATGCTTCATTCTCCCAGCGAGAAACTGATTTGTGACTAGGTCTCAGAACAGCTATGGTAATGAAAACACTGATAATAACAGTTGGCACTTAGCAATTCCTATATCCAAGCGCTTCCAACAAATCTAAGGCTGACATTCCTCAGTCAATATGCATAAATGTTTAAATGAAGAATGCCATAATTGGTTTTCCTGTCTCATCCTTCTTAACCCATCGAACTGCCGTGCTACCGTTTCCTGTTATCAGCCACTTGCCAGTCATAAGCAATCAGTCAGGTACTTCACAATTAGCAGGGAGAAAATATACAATTTCTTTGTGTTGATACCAGATGTTTAAAGCCAAAAACAGGATAAACCAGAAAAATGCTCCACCCTCAGAGTGCTGCAAGTCAGCCTCTTGTAGCGTAGCTTGTCTTGGCTATGCCTGGTAGTTTTCTGTAATAACACGAGAGTGAGAGTTAGATACTACTGTCTGTCTCTGCATGGAAGTTGGATTATTCTGTGCATTCCGTTTGCTTACAGGGACTTGGTGCTGACATCCTTCAGAACAAGCATGTTAGAAAAGCAAAAAAATAATGTCAGAGGGATTTTCTTTCACAAGGAAAAAAAGCACCAGTCTAAGGAAGGAAACAGCTGGTCCCAGAAGCATCAGCCTGGGCAACAAACCCTCTCCAAAGTAATTGTTGGTCAGGGTATTTGTTGTACTTTATCAGGCTGACACTGGGGGGTTCCTTTTGAGCAATTTTCTGTCTGCACAGGTGGGTAGCTGAGATTAGAGTAAGTGTCTGCTCTGTGTAATTGAATCTGTGCTACTTATCAGCACTTCTGAGAGCTCTCAATTGAAACTGGAGGTCTGTTACCTGTGCTCTGGTTCACATGCAGAGAGAGCCAGTGCTCCAGAGCTTTCAGTCTACTTACACAGGGAAAAGAGGGATGGGAGGAGAGAGCCTAGTCCAGAGCAGAGGTGAGCACAACAGGCAGATGAATAGCACAGAAGAGAAGAGTCCCAGATCTCATGACAGTTGTGGTGACCTCACATTAGAGCGTGACACATTTTGTGGCTTGATGGTGTCCATCACTGTGTCATATTCTGCAATGAAACTCCAAACCATCAAGAACTGGGGAGTTTGTGGGAATTTACCCAGATAAGATAACTGGGAATCCTTCTGTGAAAGAGCAGCATATTAATTTGGCCTCTTCTAGGATAAAATACAGCCCATTTCCAGACACCTGGAACTGTAACACCTTAAGTTAAGAAAACCTGAAAGATTATTGGCTCTTAACCAAATGCTATTCATGCCTGTTTTGGATAATCTCCATAGTCCTAAAAAATTATTATTTTTTTTAATTAATGGAATGTGGAAAGGGTGAATGAGATTAAATTATTTGCGGTTTGTTGCAGAAACTACAAACCAGACAGCAGTATTTAACATCTTCTGGTTTGTGAGATCAAGTAAAAATTTTTATTTTACTGTTTTTCTTGGGGTTGAGATGCATTATTTCTGTCCCTCCAGATATGAAACACTTGATATTTAACTTTTTTATTTTCCCCTGATTTATTTGGTAAACTTATTTTTTTAATAATCTATCATACTTAGAGAGAAAAGAGAAGAAAACTCACCATATGGGTGTTGACAGGTTGCTTGTTGCTCATTTAAATAAATGCAATCAACAGTGCAAAAGTGTCTCTCAGAGCCTGGGTGAGGAATTACCCCTGTTTGAGAGGAAATCTGAAGTGAAAGCAGTTCCCCTCCAAGGGAGTGTGTTCCATAGTGTATCCCAAAGCATAAACCAAACACTGAACATATTAAGAGATGCTACATTAAATAAGGATGAAGAAAGTCTTTGTGTTCTCTTGGCTTTGCACAATTTTGCAAAACTTTTAGCATCTCCACATCCTGAACCCGGCTCTTATCTAAATCCCCTGGGAAGAGCAATGGCAGGGATCCCTGCTAAGTGCCTGGGTGAGATGTTAGTTAGTGTCCTCTGGAGCCAAAGCTGAACTTCTAGAGGGGACTAGCAGGCTTCAGGGAATTTTTTGAGAAATTAATTTAATATGTCAGCCATCAATTGTTGAGTGCACTCTGTTACACAGATACATCACACCAGGATCAAGTGAACAAATGGGCAGAGAACAGGTAGATGGGTCCTTTGCATCTCTATAGAATACAGAACTTAAAATCCATGCCCAGGGATGCTTGAAAACAGGGAGATACTCTGATTACTTCTCTGGAACAGCCAGCCTATAGCACCCTGCTGTACTGCACATCTGCTGGCAGCAAAGTGAAACAACATGAGCTCCTTTTGCTGAAGTACTCTCACAGGTACTGCCAGCATAAAGATCCAAATCTGTTTGGATTAGTAGTTTGGGGAGTCAAGTCCTGCTGTGGGAGTGCCATATCTGAAGCATGAGACAGGAGGAAGAGGTCAGAGGAAGAGGAAAACTGGGGAATATTAACAGCTTTAGAAAGGGCTCCCACGTGAGGTCCTGCTCTTTCTGGAATGGGACCTTGTTAATCCAACTCATCGGAGCGTAATGCTATTGATACTACTTAAAAATCATTCTGCCAAGGACTATTGAGCATTTCTTCAGTAAAAAATAGGCATTTTCACATAAGGAAAAAAACCATAATCATTGTACTCAACTTGAAAATTATTATAATCATTGTACTCAAAAATTATTACATTGACAATGAACATGATGGTATTGAAATAAATGAGTTCCAATTTTGTCTCTGCATAGTTTTGATAAATGTGGCTGGTTTTGGGGTTCAGCAAGAGACCCATCTGTATTCTGGAAAAACATAGGTTTTCGTATTTTCCTGAGAATAATATGCAGTAAACAAGATATAACACAATGGGAGACACTTGAGAGAAATTTTATGTATGGTTGTCTTAAGCATTGTGAATAGCATTGCCTAGGGGATGGACTATATGGACATCAGGTGTGACCCAGTGTAGCTGTTCTTATGTTCCTATTGGTTAAAGTAGGAAGAAGCAGCTTTTCCCCGCAGAGCACCTCTTAGTTGTAACATTCAAATTAATTTTTAACAACTCTTTTTGCCATTCCTGCAAAATATGTTTATTACCTCCCTATTTCTCAAACTCCTTCCATTGTCTCTGCACACCACAGTGAGGTGTATCTGAATACAATGTGCCAGACTATGCGCTTGGGCATTTTGAAATCCCATGAAAATACTTTTCACCGGAGATGTTGAGTTTATTTTTAAAGAGCTTACTGTGAAAATGCAATGTAAATGATTCATATAGTTGGTGGTAAATGCTGACAGGAAAATATTTGTTTATATAAAGCCAAGAACTTTCCACCAAGGGAAAGCTTCTATGACTTCGACATTTTTCTTCTGTCTCCCTCAGCACACTAGCAGGGGTTGGCATTTTTCTTGACAGGTTTCAGTGCTTTTGGCAAACACCGATCAGCTGAAAATTATGTTGTCACTTAGAGGTTGGTACGACAGAAAATCATTGCTCTTTTATTTTTAGGGAAAACCAATGCAAGGGGAATTAAATTATTTCCCTAAGGTCAAGGAAAAAGGCAGGAGTGAATGAAAGAATTCCAATTAGAATTTAATTCTGAAATAGCTTGTAGTGTTCTGAAATGTGTCTCCTAAATATCTAAACCCAAATGGTACAGGAGGTCAGAAGGTCTGTAGAGTGGGATTTTCTTGCAGAAGACCGGTCTGGGTTTTTCCTTTCTTCACTCATATGTGACTGGTGACTCTTGAAAAGTAGAAATCTGACTGCCAATATTTTCCCAGTGTTTCCACCGGGGATTTCAGCTGTGATGAACTAGCTGAAGTGTTCTGTTGATGAGAAATTTTGTCAAAACACCTCCCAGAGGTTTTGGGCCAGTCTGTTTGCATGGTGCTGTAGTCATATGAGGCTCAGTCCCCACGCTTGAGTGAATGAAAGAGCTCTCTTGAAGAGTTTGAAAAAGCGTCTTCTCCACCTCCTATCAGAAACATGTTAACAGGGATTGACAATATCCATACAGATCAAAATTCAAGGTCAGTGACTGCAGTGGGTGGTTCCTGTGGGCTGTCTTGAAGAACAGTAAAGAAGCTTTTTCCCAGATGGCATACTGAGCAAACTGCCTCTCAGAGCTGTAAGACTGGTGAGTTTGGAATTTTATGTTGTGCTGAAGTTTATGGCTCTGGACAGGAAACAGCATCATGAATGGGCAGACAAGCGTTGCGGGTGTGCCTTTAGGGAGGAGTAACAGTGCTGCAGGTCAGATTTTCAGCACTTATGTTATGACATTAAAGAAATATAATTAAGCTATGAAGCTGGAAATCATCAGCTTCTTGAAGAGAATTTTAGTGCTGCTGAAAGTAGCAGATTGGCAGTCCCTAAGTCTGGAGTCAAAAGGCAGGTACTTCATGAACAGCAGGAATATGTTCTTGCTCTCTCTGAAGACTTTAAGGGGGATGAGACTGCTTGCTTACAGTCTTTTCCAGTTTCTTTGTTTGCTATCAAGACTGCCTTCAAGGTAGTCCATTTTAGTGTTGATTTCCGTGTATGCATTGAGTGCATTAGTTGAATCCAGACCTGCTCCAAAACCTACTGGTGTGGATGGACAACTTTTCCTTGGTGTAAAGGAGATTTGTCTGGAGGTCTATGAATGATGATGAGAATCCTTCGACATGTAGCCTGCAAAAACATCTATGTGAGAGCACCATCACCAGCTGGTGACTGCTGTCTCCTGGAGGACCCACAGCCCAAGCATCCCACTGGCCTCTTGTCAGGGCCACCAGAATGATCCCCACTTTCAATTGCAAATCATCTCACCACATGCCTCCTAATCACACCCAAATGATGTAACTCGTAAGATGTCTACACAACACCATGAACAGACTGCAAACTAATAATGCTAATTCCTGAAATTCTTGACTTTTCTGGAAATGCCAGTAATAGATGGCAGATTCCAAGTGCCTTGAGCATATTTTCTGCCTTTCCCTAAGTATATGTGGGATACACAGGGCACAGGAGAGCAACCATCAAGCTCAGAAATGTCACATTTTTCAAGAAAAATAACAAAGTAATAAAAGGTGTAGGTGTGTACGACTTCACTAGACACCGATTTTCAAAATTTTGTGTGTATGAGCACAACACATGTTTTGTGAGATCCTTTGTGCTCAAAATCTAATTCAGCAGCTGGGCATTGCAAGTTTAAAAGTGTGTTACCAGTAAATAATTTTCCTCACAATTTGTTATATCAGGACCATTTCTGATTAGTCTGTTGAAACCTATTTTTCTTTTGTGTGTATAGCAGACATCTTTCTTTTTTCTGAGACTATTTCCAGAATTCATGATTTCATTTTAGAGTTTTCATGAAATTTCTTACTTGTCTTATCCTCTTCCCTTCTCTGTTGGATCTCTTATTGCAAATTGACTTCCACTTACTCTTCAGGGAGATCTCTGCCATATTCCTTTTACAGACGGATTTACAACAGACATTGTCATTTTAGGGTTTTTGTTTTTCTTGGAGGTAAGGACCACTTTTAAGGTGTTTACGGGATAACTCTAGGAAATACAAATTGGAACAGGTTTCCCAAATTGGTGGTTGATACTCCATCCCTCCAAATATTCAAGGTTTGAAAGGAGCTTTGAGCAATGTGGTCTAGTAGAAGGTTTCCCTCTTTATCAAGAGGTGTAGGAATAAATGAATTTTTGGGTCCCTCTAGCCCAAACCATTCCATGGTTCTATAATTCTAAGTCTTTACTTGGATTATAGGGCATAAAATTATATATGGATGTGTGCAGAGGGTAGCAGGGCTTTACTTCCTAATAATTATAACACGTATCCTCAGCCTCCAAAATTTATTACATTTTGAAGTTTCACAAGAGAGAGTATGTGGAGGGAGCCCATCCCAAAGACAATGCACAATCTGTTTAAATGCAGAGGCACCAAAAACTGTGGGACACAGTGGGCTGCAGCAGTAGCACAGCTTTGTCTGGGGTGACAGGAGGGGAGGGTAAAAGAGAAGAACCAGCATTATAGTACCAGCAATGTTGCACATCATGTGTTTTTAGCAACTCAGAGGGGATTTCAGTCTCTAGTTCTGCCCCTTCCAGCAGTGATGTATTTGCTGAGACAACTGGCAAAAGCTGTAACACAACAGGCTAGTTTTAACTGGATTTTGCATTGGTCGTTTTGGTTTTCTGCCAGGTAACTGTCACACCAATGCACCAAATTCACTGGGGATATTTTACCCTATAAACATTGCAGCACTTGCTCTTTTCTTTTGCACTTAGAAAAAACAGTTGCACTTTGCTTAGTTTCAGAAAGAAGTAACATATCAATTTCCACCTTGATGAATAGCCCTCTTTTTCAACCTGATTGCTGCAGGTGCAGCTCCAATGGGATGGCAGGAAACAAAGAAGAAAAGTGGAAAAGTGAACATATATTTTCCTTTTTTTTTTTTTCCTTAAGTACTTAAAAGCAGGATCTAATGCCAAGTTCTAAAATAAAGGTCTCGTAGAAAGAGCACTGGCTGTCAGCCACTCCGAAATAAATCCACCTGTTCAGTCATCGCTTCAGGAAAGTGTTGACAGCACTACAGTGAATTTAAATAGCAAATGATGGTTGTGTTCACCTGACAAACCTAGTTTTTAGGACTGTCCCTAAGGAGCTCCTAGAGATCTTAAGCTTGCTGAGGAGCAACACATCACGCTCTACCTAGGGGCTGTTAATGCTCAGATTGAGGTCTGGGTGGCAATGCTTGTGCAGGAGACAGTCTGTCGTTCGCTATCAGGCAGAGTGACAGATGTGAATGCAAAGTCAAAACTGGGAGATCTGGCCTTTGAGAGCATTTCAGCTAACAGAAAGCACTGATTCTGGTTACCTCAGAAATTCTGCTTGGGTCTTAAAAACTTTTTCTTTTGGCAGAAATCAACATTGCATATCTTGTCATAATCTGAGTGTGTTGTAAAAGGCTGTGTTTCAACAATGCTGTTGGGAGAGGAGCACAGTCTTCTTGTGAAATGTAGTGTCAGGAGGGAAAAAATTAAAATTATATCTCTTTCAGTCTTGTTTGAGGGTTGTCATTACAGCTTTCCTTGCTTATTTTGTTATGTGAGTAACTATTAATGAATATATTTAATCCTCTGTATGTCTAGATTTCAATCACAGAATTCACAGTATTTACCTGCAGTCTCTGTTCTTGTTTGTGCAACCTGAAACCCGTGCAGTGTGACTAAAAGTGAAAAGCAACCAAAATAGTGACATCTTGTATTTAGTCAAAAGTTCATAAAGTTTTTAGGAAGTATTAGATTGTTAAGATTTCACAGCAAAATAGTCACTACGGAAAACCTAAGGTGCTTCTTGCCAGTAATGTTCCCGCAAGTAAATCCCTTCACAGGCATATTACTTCCTGCAGATCAGCGGAATAGGTAATTTGAGACTTCCAGAGCTACTCGAATGAATCTGGCTGAAAGATTAAAACCTTGCTACTGGAGCAAATTCTGTGCCTCATCCCATACTGACCTAAGCGATAATGTACTATTTTAATGAGTAAAGATTTTACTTCAGGGCAGCTGGCTGACATTTACTCATCCTCTTGGGAAGAGTAGAGTCATTTAGGAAGGATTTGGCTTTTTCTACTTGTTTTATCTCCCAGTGTGGGATAGAGGATTACTTTGCACCAGAAGTGGACAGTACTGTTGACTAACATTATAGAGAAGCCACAGTTCTTTTCCCTAGTAACTGAAGGAGGCTTAAACTTAAAGGTCAGTACTTGCCTTTTATGTTGAATCACTTGCTTTTTAGTGGACTATTGAAGGATTCACTGTCCAGCCTATCTGTTAATACCTGAGTCAAACACACACACCTCCTGCTCCTTTTTCAAGGTCAGGTAGTTATACTCAGGGAGCATAACTACCTGACAAGAAAGTTCTACAGAGCCCAATTTTATATTAGAAGATTGTCCTGCAGCTGCTCTCTCTGTTCACAATGCTCCCTGAAGCAGAAAGCCACTTCTAGTAAAGCTGTGGAGAATAGTATAAACCCATCAAAATAAAATGAATTTCAACCTTACCACTTAAAACTGGCACATGGATATGCAACTTTTTAATAT
This sequence comes from Haemorhous mexicanus, assembly GCF_027477595.1. Taxonomy (NCBI): domain Eukaryota; kingdom Metazoa; phylum Chordata; class Aves; order Passeriformes; family Fringillidae; genus Haemorhous; species Haemorhous mexicanus. The sequence goes on from NC_082343.1 coordinate 30,253,201, forward strand.
GGAAGGAAAGGCAGTTAGAAGCAAATATCAGTGTTGCTGCTGTAAGAATGAAATTAAAAATGTGCATTGGATAAATGCCTGTTTACTTTTACCATTTTACAAGGATAAAACATTCAGATCTGGATTCTTGTCTGGGAACTGAAAGCATAGTAGTCACTTGAGCCTATGTCTGTTGTCCCAGGATGGAAATAAATACCTTCAGATGATAATTCAGTTTTAAGGTATAGTGAAAATTCCATCTCCTTCCAGTGACCCCCAAGAGTGACGCTGGAGTTACTGTACACTAAGCCTGACATCCTAAGAATAGCTCCAAGAGTCAGATGGAGTTGTACAAATTAAAGCCAAATGGCATTTCACCTAGTGATAAGATTAAAACAATTTGTTTTTTTCTAGAGGTACAATTTCTTTTGGTAAATGAGGGGGGAGGATTTAGTTCTGAACTTGAGTTCTGGTCTTCTGTCTGCATTAGAGATGCTCCCTGCTATCTGCACTTGAAGAATAGGATGGGTGGGAAAAAAAATAGAAACTAAACATGTAAACAGGAAGTTAGATTTGGAATAAAATGTAATGAAAGACTACTGTGAACTTTCAAGGAACTTCTGAAAACCGATTAAAAAATTCATTATTTTTATTAAATGTATCACGTTTATTTCACCTCAGTCATTTGCAACTTAAAACTACAGGAACAGGGCTGACCAACCTCTTAAAAAGTTGAGAACTCATGAAATTATTATTATTATTATTATTATTAATAATAATAATAATAATAATAGGCCTGGTGTTCAATAATCTGAAACCAAACCACAAATATTAATTTTTGAGAAGTCACAATACATCAGCCAGTCAGAATAAATACTCATGGCATATAGACTTGTAGAATTGTTAATGTTGACAAAGATCTTTCAGACCATTAAGTCCAGCTGTTAACCCAGCATTTCTGAGTCCAGCACTGAATCAGGTCCCTAAATGGCATATGTACATGTCTTTTAAATACCGCCAGAGATGATGTCATAGCCACTCCCCTGGGTAGCCCCTTCTAATATTGAACAACTTTTCAGTGAAGAAATTTTCCCTGATAGAAATCTTGACTCCCCTGGCACAACTTGAGGGGCATTTCCTCTTATCCTGTCGTTATCTGGGAGAAGAGACCAAACCTCACCTGGTTAAAGCCTCCATCCAGGCAGGGGCAATAAGATTCCCAGCTCTGAGTCTCCTTTTCTCCAGGCTAAGCAACCCCAGCTCCCTCAGCCTCTCCTCATAGGATTTGTGCTCCAGACCCTTCACCAGCTCCATTGCTCTTCTCTGGACTCTCTCCAACCCCTCAATGTTCTTCTTTTAGTGAAGGGTCCAAAACTGGCCACAGCCCTCGAGGTGTGGCCTCACCAGTGCTGAGTACAGAGGGATGAGCACTGCCCTGGTCCTGCTGGCCACACTGTTTCTGATATAGGCCAGGATGCCACTGGCCTTTTTGGCCACATCAGCTCATGTTCAGTTGCTGTTGAAAGTCTTTTTCTGCTGGCAGCTTCCCAGCCACTCTTTCCCAAGCCAGTAGATTTCCCTCCCTCCTAGAGGGAGGATCCAGCACTTGGCCTTATTGAACTTCATACAGTTGGCCTTGGCCCATTGATCCAGCCTGCCTGGTTTCCTCTGCAAAACTTCCTGTCTTCCCTCAACAAAGCCACCCAACCTGGTGTTGTGTACAAACTGACTGAGGGGGTACTTGATCCCCTCATGCAGATCATTGATAAAGATATCAGAAATGACTGACCCAAATAACTGAACCCAGGGGAAAAAAAGAAACACAGCTGGAGGTCAATCACAGGAGGAAAGAAGAGATGGGAAGGTGGGAAACTGAGGAGAAGATGTGTTTTAGATAGGGATCTTGTATGTTGGAGTTAAGAACTACAGAGAGGTGGCAGATACAGTGGGACCCTGCTGTGTGACCTGCCCCTCTATCAGACTCAGCAATACTGTGGGGCAATGCTGGTATACTGATGAGCACTGACAGCATCCACTTTCTCTGGGGTGGGGACAGTGAGTTCTTCTGTCTCTTTGTCCCCACCATTACTGCTGGAAACATGTCCCTGTCCATGTCAGAGGCAGCTGCCAGGCCCCGAAATAATCCAGCAAAGCTCTTGCAGTGACTGCAGGCTCGAGAGGACTCAGCTACATCTCACACCTCTGTATTTACCTTGTCCTCCTTTCTTTTAAAAGCTATAAAGTCATATCCGAGATTATGTGCTTTTGTGCGTGGTGGCTTAGGGACGTGGAAGCCCGTATCAAACAGAATTGATCAAAGTAGCTGTGGAAACCACACCTGGCAGCAGTTTGTCTCTTGGGTGCATTTTGTCATCAAGTGCTTACAGAGAGTTACAGACTTAGCTGGCCCCACCGAAGAGAGAGGCTTTGCAGGGTTTTCTGCTGAGCAGTGATAGAGACGGCGGTAAATAGCATTAATGGTGAGTGACAGTCGTGCCCTATTTTCTCCACATCACTCAGCTGTAAGTGGGCCGCCTTCATTAGGGGAAAGTTTCCTTGTACTTTGCATAAAGCTCAATTTCAGACTGAATTATGAGGTGCAGAGTCACTAGGCAGGGATTTATACCTGTTGAGGGAATGGACTGGTAAATTCAGGTTATGCATATACACAGAAAAGAACAGAAGAAATGGAATCAACCTCTGTTAAATCTGGCACAGGCAGGATTCATAAAATAAGGCATAATCCATAGAACAACTGCAAGGGGAAGGGTATTGCTCAGCAAATAAGCTACTTCATTAAAAATGTAAATGCCACTAGAGCTATAGATGAGTGCCAACATTCCAGCTTACTCAGAAGATGACAGGAAGGAATGATTGACAATTTTTTTCTGCAGTTTAGATTCTGCTATTTTTTCAATATCCAGAACATAAAGCTATGGACTGTATAAAGTGTTTACTAAATCTGAAAGTGAGCAAATTAAAAATATGCATAATCCACAGCAGAGTGTTAAATGAGAAACAATTTAATTAAAACAGTACCAGTGGTAGTAATATTATTTGCAGAGAGTCTGAACGAGAACATGCTTCTATGATCTTAAACCCACGGATTGTTATGATGGATGAATACTGGAAAAGACATAACATGACAGTGTAGGGAGTAGAACTGACAGGATTAAATCAGTATTTGATTTTGGACCAATGAGATATACAAAAGAAAATTTATTAACCTATATGTTTTTTCTCTGTGTATACATAACTGTAGGTGCAACTCCATGTGCAATTAACTTACAAATTCTATGAGATTTTCTATGATTAGTGCCACTAAATAATGAGAGCTGGGATTGTAATTAATCATTATTTTATTACCATTGTAGTAAAGATCTAGAAATAGACACATTAGATTTAAATGAGCTCTGCTCTGTTGACTTTTAATTTGGTCATGCTGATGTGTATCATTGAGGAGTAGTTCAGTATTTGGACGTGGGTATAAGGGCAGATTCCCATTCATAGAGAAAATGTGTTTTTCTCTTACCTGAGATAAATTAGTGTATCACCTTTTCATTCACCAGTACAGTGAAACAGACACCTGTAAAATACCATGCACTAAGTTAATGTAATTTCAAAAGTTAGCAAGTGATAAACATGAATTCAGAGTAAACCTGGTGGTTTATTAAAAGGTTTCCTGATATCAAATTTTCCTACCTGAGGAGCTGGTGTTCAGCAAAGCTAAGATAATGGAAGCATGAGATTAGTTACAAGAAAAATGGAGGTTTGATTTTCCTTATGAGCTGTGTGGCTTGCACTGTGGTTTCGAGACCATAGATCAGATCTAGTCAGAGTGTTGCTCCTCATATGGGAAGCCTTGCAGGGAGAGGGATAGCACAACAGGAATACTGTCAGGATGGCAGCAGGGAACCACTGTACTTTCCTGGTTTTAGCCAGAGCCTCCAAAAGGCTCCAGGGCACCTCCTGCAGCAATGTGGCTGTTTCTTCAGTGACCCAGGACACCTTCTGCAAGGGTAGGTCTCACAGCTTCTATTTTCTAGTGAGTTCCAGCTCATCTGCTTGCTTTTTGCTCTACTGAGCTTCTCCGTAGGGATTCCATGGCACAGGGTGCCCCCCAGCTCCAAAGTACTGAGCCCCCATGGAAAGAGCCACATGTCAGCAAGGGGGCTCAAAATTATTATTCCTGCATACACAGTATCTGCACAGCCTGGAGATCCAGTTCTGGCTGAAGAGAGCTATAAATGTGAGGTGTTATTAGCACATGGCTTTGTAGTAAGCCACCCTCAGGCCACATTAAGGTTTTTGATGTTTCTCGGTTGCGCTCTAAAGGGATTTTAATATGATTTCAGAAAAGGAAAGAAGAAAAAGAACTTCCAACTGCTTTTTAAATTTTAAATAAAAAATGAAACCACTTGTATTTTGATTTTCATTTCTCTGTTTGGAGCTGAAGATTTGGTTAGATGCAGGCTGAGCATCCTGATTATTCTCTTTTAAAAGTGATGTTGATCTTTTAAAAATGTAAATGAAAATAAAAGATCTGATGACCTTTTTATTGAGGTCTTCAGAGAGCTGAGAGGAGCCTTCCCTGTCTTCCAGTGTTGCAGGAATACCTCCTGCTAGGGAACACAATATCAGGCTGAGTTAAAAATGCCCCAAGGGCCATATTGATGAGGGGAAGCTCACTCTCCACGGCCTTTTTAACATTCAGCCACAGTGTAACTTGTTTGTTTCCTCCGTGTTGGAAATGTCAACAAATGTCACCCAAGTTCTTTGCTTTCCTTTCTTATCTTTTGACATATAATTTGATATGTGTGTGAGAGTGTGGAGTATATTAATAAAGGAACTTTACTCTCCAGTGTATCAAAAGAGTGAGTGCAAGGCTGCACTGAAGAAAGGTTTCTTCTATTAGTTTTGCCATTAAGAAAAAAAAAATTCTCTTCAAAAGACTAACTGAAGAGAGAGATCAAAAGAAGACCTGTTAGCTTAAAGTGGTCTATGCTTCTTCTAGCATGGGGTCGGTCTGTATTCATTACTCTAGGATTTTCTTTGAGACAAAGTTTGAGTGCTTTGTCCAGATAATTTAAATATTCTTTTAAACAATGTGACTCCCATTGATTTCCTAGGAGACTTTACACAGATAAGACTTTTGGGTTCAAAATTTCCTGAAGTCCTTAACATTTCTTTACAACTTTATAAAATTTTCAGAGATTATTTAGTTACCCAAAAGTGAGATTCCCTAAGGGTCTCAATGATACCCAAAGCCTGTAGATGTTTTTTGTTTTTTTTTTTAATACATCTGCAGCAGTTCCTAAGCCACTAAGATTCTTTGAAATTGCAGCCTTTGCCTTTAATGAGACTGCTGATATTTGGGTTGAATTAGCCTTTGAAAACAGTAATTTATTATACATTATAGCATTAGGTACATAATATAATTAGACTAGGTAGAATATGACATTTAACATTTATAAGGCACTTTTTGAGAAAGTATAATTATTTAATTAGGGCAGTGCTGAGAGGGCCCCAAAGCAATTTGGTATATAATTTGCTTATATTATGTGAATGCATCGAAAGAAACAATTTTGGCCCAAATTGCTTTCAGATGTGTGGACAGGACAGAAAAACAATGAGGAGTGAAAGTCTTTGATTTCATTGTAAGGACAGAGAACTCATATGGGAAAATATTAAGAGAGTTTCCAAAGGACAAGTACCAGTTTTCTGTGACAAAGCTGTGAATTTAATTGCCTGTGCACAACAAGATCATCTTTCTTTTTCATCTTCAGCTGTTTCATACACACTAAATTCTGATGATTTATATACTTCTGCAATGTGTTAAACAATTCTTTTTCATCTTTAACAGTCAGATGTTTCAACTATTTGTAGACAGTTAGTCATTGCTATATATATTTCATTTTTTGTTTTGTTTTTTATTCCAATCTGTCCTCCTCCTAAAAAAAAAAGATAAAAAAGTTCTATTAAAGCATCCATGGATCCATCTGTGAAATTAATACCCTGTAAAGCATTCAAAGACTATGTATCAATGATATACTGCCTCCTTAGGGGAAGGTGCTCTGACTGCAGTTTTCAGCAGCCAGGGTGGAACAAGATGGCAAGGTTGAAGCCCTGGGCTGGCAGTCATGCCACTGTCAGTAATCTCCAGTCTCCTGCCTTTCTTTCCATTTCCAGCCATGGAAATTTCCATGAAAATTTTACAAAAGCAAGGCTATGAAAGGCCAAATACATACCTCATTACTCCAGGATTCCTAATCAGGAGTATCCTGAAATTGAATTCTTGAAGTTGTATAATCTTAAACAATTATTGTTATAAGAAGGTGAAAACCTCACAGGAAAAATAACAATTCTTGTATAATCCTTCCATGTGTTATCAATTTGTGACCAACTTATCAATTTAACCAACCTATTCAAGTTCCATAGTTAAATTTCACACTAAATTTCCTTTTGCACTACAGGAATGAAAAACACTTTAAAATTATGTATGACTGAGATACTCAGATGGAGAAACTGATTTTACCTTAATTCTGATGATCGAATTTTTCTAAACTGGTGGAAGCAATTATTTTTTACTAATTATTTTAATTGTGAAAAGATAAACAAGGGTTAGATGCTGAAGGCTTTAAGTGACTCCAGCACATCTCCAGATGAGGTATAACTAGGGTCAAGAAGCCCTCAGTCCTTGGCATTTTTTTCTCCCATGTTTACTTCATCCAACCTCTTATTTAGATCATTTCTGTGCAAAGGAGTTGGACAGCAGCCTGTAAAATCAGGCCTGTCATTAAAGAATATTCTCCTCATGCCAGCAATTTCTTGCAGAAATTATAACTTCCTACAAGGAACCAATTCAAGCATAGTGGTTTGGAAATGCTGGGGAATAGTGAATTATGTGCCTGAAAGCATAAGAGACCTGTTGCATTTTTTTCCCAGTTCTTTGTGCTTTGATTAATCATTTGTTTGCATTTTGATAAGCAGCTGCACTGTGTGAGTATATTCCAACCTTGAGATGTTCATATTATTTCAGGACATTGCATCATATGCAAAGCAGTTTCCCAGCTGCTTCCTGACTCATGCTGGTAAAGGAGTAACTCACACATTTACTGGATTTTGAGGGTGGTAAAATCCTAGAAACTGAAGGCTTCTCATCAATAGACACTTTATCAAGAAAAATTATATTTCTTTCATACTTCACCAATACAGCGGTCGTTGTCAGGTTATGAACAGTTTGACAGAGGGATTATTTTGGCTCTATTTCACACAGAGATACAAACTTTCTGTATTTGAGGTGAAACATGCTGCAAATATTTTGGGCTTGTATGTCACTGCAGCGATGATGTACCCACTTCCACAGGTAGCAATAAAACTTGCTTTGCTATCAGGTCCTCATGTACTGGGGAGCAGTGAAGCAATTCACAGGTATTCCTACAAGCTCCATCACTGATTTAGGGTGTGCCTTTCTGTTTGCAGGTTCTCGCTGTGGCTATACTCTATCATCTTTCATTGCAGTGTCTCACCATATTCCTCAGCATGAGCTGTGGTCAAATGGAAGATATGATACTTGAGGGAAATGTTTCCATATTATGTTAGGTTCAGCCTGTTTTCTGACCTTCTTTGTGTCATTTCTGTGTTCCAAGGCTCTTTGCTTGATGACAAACATGCATCTATACCTCTGGGGATGGAGCTTTTCTTTACAGGTTTGAATCCCTTAGATTGTATTCATAGCCATATTATATAAAACACATTTTTCTGGAAAGACATTAAAATGCACAATTCCAGGTGATTTTTAGTCCTCATCTTTCACCAGGGAAAATTTGCCTGTTCAGGTTCATTGCTGTAATGAACAACATGCATTGAACCATCAAGCCAGGAAATACAGAAAGTCAGGACAAGCAGAGACATGGAACTGGGACCCTTCCTTTGTTTATATGTTATAACTAATCCTATTTTATTGGTGTTCTCAGTTTCTTTCCATAGAGTGATGAGCACAAATCTGCCTTCCTTCACCCACCCCATCCACCCCCTCTTTGCACCCCGCTCCTCTGACAGTCATAGGAAAAAGTGATGACTTCAGCTGCATTCACTATTTACCTAAACTGGGGGGGGGAAAGAAACCAAAAGTAAAAAAAAAAAAAAAAAAAAAAAAAAAAAAAGTTATTTCATCTTATTTATGTGGCCATAACAAAAAGGGGGAGTCTAGGACCTTTGCTTCCCTAAGCAAAATTCAGTTCCAATCATTCTCAGTCATTTTAACAAAGAATTGATTTCTAGCAATGAGTTTACCATAATTTATCAACCAGTGCAATCTGACCCTGTTTGTGTATGGAATATTGATCCATGAATGTTGGTGGCTCTCAGCAATGCCTGGTACCTGAGCCAGGACTACAAAGTGTGATGGATGAAGGAAATCATTAGCTTGTGCTCTGGAGTGAGGTATTTGCTATAATAAGAGCTGGTTTGACAGAATCATCTTCAGTAGAAATTAATTTCCTTATGAACAGAGTTCATTATTGTAGAACTCACTGGTTACTTGTCTATATTATGTTCAAAGCTGTAAGAGAGGTGATGTACAAGGGCAGAAGCTGGTTTGCCTCTGCACTGAGATCAAGAATGCCCTTTAGATAAGTAACATTAAAATACACAGCCTATTTACACTGCAGAATAGTAGAGATTGAAAGACACCTTGGGAGTTCATTTAGTCCACCTGCCTGCTCAAAGCAGGGTCAGCTAGGACAGGTTGGCCAGGACTGTGTTCAGGCAGGATTTGAACATATCCTAGGATGGGGACTCCTTGAGTTCTCTGGAAATCTCATTCTGGCATTTAACTGCCTTCACGGTAAAAAAGGTACTTTCTTGTGTTGAAGTGGAATTGACTGCATTTAAATTTTGTCTATTTCTTGTCCTGTCACTGAATACAACTGGGAAGACTCAGGCTCCATCTTCTTTATCTCCCCACATCAAGTATTTGTAGATACTGGTAGGATTCACCCCTGAGCCTTCTCAAGTCTGAACAGCCCCAGCTATCTCAGTCTTCCTTCATGATAGGGTAGCTCCAGCCCTTTAACCATCTTTGTGGCACTTGTCTGAGCTAACTCCAGTATGGCCTTGTGTATTTTGCCCTAGGGAGGTCATGACTGGACCCACTAGTCCACAATGGTCTCACCAGTGCTGAGTACAGGAGAAGGAACGCCTCCCTCAACTGCTGGTAACACTTTGCCCGAAGGTTGTGGTTGTTCTTTGCCACAAAGGCATGTTTCAGATGCAAGATAAACAAGGTGTCCACCAGGACTTCCAAATCATTTTCACATAGCTGTTTTCCAGGTGGCTGGCCTTTCATCAGCCCCCTAGGAGCTGGGGTTTTTGGTTGTACCTGCAGAAGATCCAGCTGATCTCTTTCTCGTAGTTCCTGGAGCTGTGCAGTGTGCTGACCTTGTCACAGCCACATCACGTGGTGACACAGACCCTTTGGCAGCCTGTGGGCAAAGCCTCAGTCCCACCAAGAGGTCCCAAATGTGCAGGGATGCATTCTCCCTCGGGAGCTTGGTCCGAAGAGAGGTCTCCGATGTGCTAGGGATACTTCCTCCAGGGGGTCTGGAGACTGTTCCTTGCTGTGTGTCAGCAACATTGGAGAGCCCCCAGGAAAGTTTTTGGTTTCCCTCTGGGCACCAATTGGTGTGTCTGCTGCCTGCTGCTGCTCTGTGCTTGTGGTGCACACCAGCACCAACGTGGCTTGCAGCTGAATCAACTTTGTGGATGCTGACAGGTATTTAGCACTTCCTATTGTGCTGTCTTTTCTCCAGGTCCCAATGTGTTATTAAATCCTTAAATATAACGTTATGTTTTGACTCCCAGTACTGTCTACTGGGCAACATAATTTGCCTCTTCAGTTACTCATGAAAATAAAGCACAGAGTGGGATAACATCTGAACAGAGATTACAGACTAAATTACCAGGAAAGGGGATCAAGCATCCTAACCCTTATCCCAGCGCCTGCATTACATTTTACTTTTATTTGCTGTGGATTAGTAACTCTTTGCTGTTACCAAGGAAATGAGAGACTCCTGGGCATCTGGCACACCCACAGTGCACTCTTACCATAGATGAATAGGAAAGGAAGCATGAGTATACTCCAGTGCATGTCAGAGATCCAAGAAAAAAAAGCTATTGCAAAGAGATAAACAAGATTATCTGAATGAAATCAAGAAATACTTTCAGAGGAGGTTAAACTGTTGTATTTGTTTAGAGCTCTTCAGCAAAATCGAAGATTTGATGCTTTTTTGAGCAAAGAAGCATCAAACACTCTCTGCTGTCCTGGAGATGACCCTGCAGAGGGCCTTCCACAGATGTTTTCTTCATCATTCTTATTTTTATTGTCAGGAGGTACCACTGAGTACCTCTGTATAAGAATTATACTACAGTTCCAGTACATTGGAAAGGCATATTTTGCCATTTTTTAGTGGCTTTTTCAAGGAGTTTGTGACTCAGAGGTCCATGTCTTGAAATCCTTACTCATATTTCACTTGGGCAAACCTCCCACAGGTTATAAAAATGGAGATTTTGGAATCTAGTTCAGAAAAAGGAGGGATCAGTCTCCAGAATTCAGACATACAATATGCTTTCCATAAGTCAACAGGCATAAAGCAGCATGAGTGGGAAAATTCTGAGCAGAAAGTAATTCCTGCAGGGTGGACACTTCCTTCCCATTCTGACCAGTTGTTACAAGGATGTGCATGTGTTTGCAGACCTTGCGGTGAACAAACTCAGAAGTGAGAAAATGAGTTGAGTGTGTGTTGGGTAGATTAATTTCATCTGGGAAAGCAGCACCCAAATGGGTGTTATAAAATATTTCTGAGACTGAAAGGTGCTACTCTGTGAGTTGCTTGGTTGAGGTAAGAGATGTGATCCTTAGATCATTTAAACATATGTTGGAAGACCACTGTGGATTTTGAAAATCCAAGATTTAATTTATATCTGTTCCTGAACTATTATTATCTGATTATTTTAATCTCTTCTTTTATATGAACATCTGTCTCCTAAGAAGAATTTCTGCATTTTCTCACACCTCGTGATTATATGTATACAAGTAGCATAAGGGAGAAGATGGAGATTTTCTCCTATATTTAAACTGAAAAAACCATTCAAAACAAAAATTTAAATCATTAAATCATTTAAATCATTCAAAACAAAAATTTTCCATAGACACGAAAAGCAACAACAACATCTCATGATGATCATGGTGAGGAGCAAGGGACTGTCAAAATCACTGAATTTCAGCACCTCTCTCTTTAAAGGCCAGCACCTCAGTCCAGGAGGCCAACGCCTTTTCTCTCACAATAGCAGATCTGCCATCCCAGTCTGAGCTTCCTGCTTTTGGGCCTGAAGCAGCTCTGGTTTTATGCAGAGGCTCAGTTTCCCCGATACTTCTCAGTCAGATCAAGTGTAACCTTTGTGCTGATCTTATCCAGGCTGGTAGTTTTTGGCTGCAAGTGAGGATAACCTGTTCATGCTGGTCTGCTTAGATGTGACATCATCCTTGGGTACAACTGGCCAAAGTGGATTGAGGCATTTGTAGATCCTGTCAAGCACAGGGCTGTATTTAATTAGCTCAGTCTAATGCAGAGAGACCTTTGCCACTCCTCATGCCTGCTGGACATGCAACTCAGTGGTTCAGTGCCCTTTCTGTGCTCTGCACCCTTCACCAGGGTCTCCTCTGACTGCAGACCCCGTGGAAGCAATGAATAGCAGCAATCATCACTTTTCCCCACTTCTCCTGGCTGAAACATTGCAGTTTTCCCTCCCTGGAAGGGAAGTTGTATTTCAGTTTTCCATAACATTTTTTTGCTACTAATAGGAAGATTTTACTTCTCTGCTGAAGGAAGCAAATGCTTGTTTGCTGATATAGGGGAGATTTCAATGTACATCAGACTGGTATTTTCTAGAAAGAGTTAGCTTCCAGACACTCTGGGTACCATCAAGATAGTGTGTTCTGCTTTGTAATTGTTCTACAGGACTCTTATTCTTTCTGGAAAATATTGGTTTTACTTTCCACCTCAAAGCTTGAACCATTCTTCTGATTATTTCCTGATGATAGGTGGAGAATTTAAGAAGGGAAACTCTAATAATGCTGGACATTGTTTCCATAATAGCCCAACAGAAAATAAATATGTAACCTTTGGGATGTGTTGCAATTTACTGAAAAATGCAATCTATTCTTTGAGCGTTCTTATGAACAGTGAAGAAAGTGCATCTGCTGTAGTATGAGAATGCCTCTAATTATTTCCCCTTGATTTTGTGTTAATGCATCTAGACCTAAGGGCAGGGAAGAGTGTGTTGTATCTACTACAAATAAATCAGTGCAATTAACTGCTGATATATGCAAACTGACCTTAAGTGCTAATACATGTCTGTTTCTAATATCAGGAATCTAGCTTAGAACAGGCAGTAAAGGGATCTGGCCTTGGATCAATGAAGGAAATTTCTTGAACAAATTGGGACCACAGAGGTCAGTCTTCTGAAAAACATAATTAAATTGGGACTGAACTGGAAGCCTCACACATCAAAGAACTGCAGTGATCAAATGATTAGGGAATGAATGGGGGTTGGGATGCAGCAGAAAGCAAGAAAGAAGCAGCAAAGAGTGTGTAAAACAGCAGTTTCAGAGATGGTATTTGAGAAGCAGAAATAGTTTAGAGGCACAAAAAAGGAAAACTAGTCAAAGACAGACTAAGTAAAAAAACCCAAAATGTGTGAAACAAATACCAGGATATGCTGGTACACACTAGAAAGTAAAGAGTATGTAAGGAAATGAGAAATAAAGCATGCAGAAAGGCAGTATTAGGAATGCAACAAGAAAATCCTTGGGTAATGGAGCCTGTTGTTGGCAATATAAATTTAAATGCAGCATATAGCAGCTGGCTGCTCTTATCTGATAAGACTCATTCTGAGCATAGTTGGTGAGCAGAAACTGCAAAGTGAAGCAGAATACATATTTGAAATATTGGGGTCTTATATATTTTATTTTATCGCATGTTTTCCCTTCATTTTAATTTTAAGAGACTTGTTCTTTTTTTGCTGACTTAGTGCCAGTGAAAGGTGCTGCACAGAGAGCCCTGGGGATTGAAGACTTTTGTTTCCTCATAAATAAACATAGCAAGTGTAGTAGAAAATCGGCTTTCCTCATCTTGCTTTCCACTCACCTTCCTCCAGACTAACCTGAAAGACTTTCCATCTTTCCTGGAACAAGGTCTCTGCAGAGCAGATGGAGTTTGATGAGCAGCTCAGCATGAGCTGGCACTGTGCAGCATGGAGAGCCAACCATATGCTGGGCTGCATCCAAACCAGCATGGTCAGCAGGGCCAGGAAAGTGGTTTTACCCCTTTACTCAGTTCCTGTGAGACAACTCCAAGAGTGCTGTGTACATTTCTGTGCCCCCAGCATAGGAAGGATGTAGAACTATTGCAGCAAGTGCAGAGGATAACAATCAAGTTGTTAAAAGCACTGGAGCACCTCCCTGATGAAGACAGACTGAGAGAGTTGGGTCTCTTCAGCCTGGAGAGGAAAGGGTCGAACTGAGATCTCACAGGAACCTTCCAGTGTCTGGGAAGCCAGAGAGGGACTCTTCCTCAGGAACTGTAGTAACAGGACTAGGGGGAATGGCTTCAAGCTGAAAGATAGTAGATTTATTTTGGATGTTAGGAAAAAGTTCTTTCCTGTCAGGGTGGTGAGATACTGACAAAGGTTGCCCAGGAAAGTTGTGGATGTCCCATCCCAGGAGGTGTTCAATACCAGGTTTGTTGGCGTTTCAAGCAACCTGGTCTAGGGAAAGGTGTCCCTGAAGTGGGGGCTAGAACAAGATAATGTTTGAGGTCCTTTCCAGCCCAAACCATTCTATGATTCAATCAAACAGCACACTCATGGAATCATAAAATTTTTTAGATTGGAAAAGGGCTTTAAGATCATTGAGTCCAACCACTAAACCATGTCTCTAAGTGACACATCTACATGTCTTTTAAATACCTTCAGGGATGGTGCCTTAACCGCTTCCCTGGGCAACAGTTCTAGTGCTTGGTAGACCTTTTGGTGAAGAGATTTTTCTTATAATCAATATAAACCTGTTCTAGTACAACTGGAGGCCATTTCTTCTTGTTCTACTGCTTGATACCTGAGAGATGAGATCAACTCCCACCTGCTTACAACTCCAACCTCCTTTTAGGTAGTTGTAGAGAACAACAAGGTTCCCCCTGAGCCTCCTTTTTTCCAGGTGAAACAACCCCCTTTCTCTCAGCCAATCCTCAAAAGATTTGTGCTCCATACCCTTCACCAGCTCTATTGCCTTTTGGAAAGGGAAAAAGCCTTCAGTCTCATTAACATGACTGAAGTATCATTATGTACTTATACTGTTGTTATTTATAAAGTAATAGATTAGAGATGCTTTTTATTTCCTTTCTCTTTGCTTTTCTGGTGCTGTTTCCCGGTGTACTCATTTGTCCAGGTTTCTTCACAGTCAGGAAATTTTGAAACCTATTCCTCTGTATATGAGCTTCCTACTGGTGACAGCTGAGCCTCTGAGCTGTGGTTAAGCCATTGGAGAAAAAGAATGTGAGATGTCAGGAAAGGAGGCAAAGTGTCTTTCAGGGGCTTCTGTTCTGCAGGGGTTCAGGGGAGCAAATGGGGCCCTGGGGACAGTCACTTCAGCCACACACAGACACACACAGCCTCTGCCTTCTGCTGACTGTCAGTTTTGGAGTGACAGAGAACCAATGACTGAGCTAGAGAAAACACTGCACAAGATGTCTCTTACCCACAATTTCCCTTCCTGTGCCATGACAACAGTCTGCCCCAAAAACTGTTCTTACATGCACACACAGTTTCCAGATACTTTGCAAACAACTGATTAGCAGAAGTCAGTACTTATAATTATGTTACAGAGGAGAAAGAGAGGTTAATTGAAACTCATCGAAGGTTACATACATGGCAAGACATGATGAAGCAATCCAGGAGTTAATGTTAATGTTAATGGTAAAGCCAGATTTCTTCCCCAGAGGCAAAAGCACTGCATCTCTCCTTTCAATGTAATTATGTAAACACTGTCCATGATGCTAGATTTGTGTTAAAAAATTGTGCAGTGATGCCTTACATGTAGAAACATCACTCTGCAAAGAGAAGGTATGAGAGTTGGGTTTTCCATGAGGAACTTGGGGAATTATTTTGGGCAAAACATTTGAGGCAGATTGTGTCTCTTTTTACTCACTTCTTAAAACTAGGTAGAAGTCGTCTCTTTTTCAAAGTGCGTTAAGATTCTGATGTGAAAGTACTGGTTTTGCTACCAAAAGTCCTTTTTTCTTCTCCCCATCCATTTACAGCTCTTTGGAAATAGGTATCTGTGTAAGCAGGTGCAACAGTCTACAATTTTGAAAAGCTGCTCTTCTCATGGTAGAAGTAATGGGAATGTTAAGTTCTCCAGAGAAGCAGTAAAGTATCCTCCTGTATGTGAATCAAAAAGGGAGAAGTGCTAGAAAGAGAAATGTAATGGACAGACCTAGTCCCGTCCAAAGTGAAAAGCAAGAAAGTACAGTAGAAAGTTTACCAGGCTGCTGAAAGAGCCCAGAGACTGTAGAGGCCATGTGTTGTGTCATGCAATGGCACAGCAGGGTTCTCATGTTTCCTTCTCAGAACTCTGCTAATTTCTCACTGACCCATGAAATAAACACAGAGACATTCCTTGTAACAGGGCACCTCTGCCACCAAATGCCTATGCTGACATCCTTAGGAATCCTGAAACATTCAGCAAAAGTGATTGTTTGTTTTGTTTTATTTTTTAAATGTGGACTTCAAACCTGCCTTGCTTATGTTTCAAAGCATCTTTGTATATCACTTTGTGTGTCCAATTAAATTTATGAGAAAAAAATCAGAAAAAAGATCTTTTAGTATGCCTTGGGTTTCCTACCAGTGTCTCTCTGCATGTAGGTTTCACATGAAAGAAAAATTGCAGTCTGCACTCCAAATAAAGAATGCTTCCTATGGAGTATTGGACAGACTTTGTCTTAGAGATGAACAAAGGGTCAATTAAAAAAAAAAAAAGTAGCAGTCTGAGATAAAGAAGAGAATCCCAATTCTAATTATCCTGCTCTTCCTTTGATGTGGAAGGAAATAAGAATGCATAAAGACTTTTATGAGAATTAAAATAAGCTAAAGAGTTACCTGAGGATTTTCTGTTATGGCTCACAGCCAAGGGGAATTTGGATTCAGACCATGAGAAGAGGCCTTCAGTTGTATTTGCAGAGAGCAGTAGGGTCTGTTGATGGACATTTATGTTTCTTGCCGCAGGCAGTTCTCTGAGAGAACTGCTCCTTAGCACCTTTGCAGCTTCTGTGTGTGCTCAAAATGAGTAAGAAACAGAGTAACTGGTAACTTCTCTACTGTGCTGATAAAGCAAAATGTAGGATTGCTGTTTAGAACAAGATAAATAAAAGAACTGAATGGCTAAAAATAGCAGACGGGCCCAGCTTAGCTGACTCAGGAGCTTGCAGATACAATCTGATAGAGACTGGCACGCAGCATTAAGATAGAATAAATGTTGATGGCCATTAAATGAACAATCAAAAATGAATGGACCTTCAAATGGTCTGTGGGAGAAAAAAACCAAACCAGCCCAAGCCATTTATAATTAGTGCTCAAGCCATTTATAATTAGTGGTGTTGAAAACACTGTTCCTCTTCTCCTGTGTATCTGCTTTGGGAAATCACCATCCTGCACTAATGTACATTGACTGCACTGGAAAGCTCTAGGAAAATGCCCAGGAAGACCTGTTGCTGATGCAACTCACCTAAGTGTGTCTGTTTACCAAACAGACACACTTGGATTTTCTAACTGGCCTCTTTGTCTTCTGTTTGTTTTTTTATGATTTTGTATACTCACAAGTAACTGCCTACACATTTAAATTATGTGCATTACCAAAGACCATCCAGGTAGCTAAGCACTGTTTTGTGCCAAGAAATCAGGCAGCTAAAGCCTGTGCTTTCCTGTCAGTGAAGGTAGAATGATACTTTTTCACAGGTAAAATCACACTAGTCAACAAAATCTGGCTATGATTATTAAGGTTATAATGTGCCATTCACAAGTTCTGGATAGAGCTATATACTTTTTTTCTATTTTGTCAGAGGTTTTACCCACTGGCAGGTATCAGCCCATGTGACAAAACTTGTTTGTATGATTATTCAGGTTTCATGAGACCACTTTAAGAAAGTCATTAGATGAAGCACTCAAAATATTTGTTCCCAGTGTTTCTGAAATGAAATGTTTTAATTTGGAACCATGCGTTTCACGTACGTATTTTCTAAAGTACAATATTTAATGAATGAGTAAATCAAGCATGCCTACTGGATTTATGCTGCAGGACTGAATTAATTTAGTTACTACAGTCAGCACTCAGCAATTAAAAATTGAACAGTAAGCTTCAAGGCAGATACAAATGAGACTGACCTTGGCATTGCAGGTAGGCATCATTCTAGAGTAAAAATTTCCATCTTCTGCAGCACAAGAAATTTAGGCTAATTGCCAAGAGGAATTTTAGGCACTCATTTCTTTTCTCTGTTCTCTGTGTGTGCATGAAGACTTTTTAGTATCAGCTTCAAGTGGCATGATGCCAGATCAGACAGGGTCTAGAGATTTGTCATAGGAAGTGGTGGCACCTGTACCCTTTGGATGGAAACCAGAAGAAAGTCCAGTTTCCAAAGGATGTGCATCCCTAACTGACTAAGTTCTGGAGTCATAGCATGACTGTGGAACAAGTTCACTGCTTATCAGGCAAAGGAGAACCTGCACAGCTCAGACCATCTTAACAGCAGAGTGGACTGTTGTCTAAAAAGGCTGAACTCGGGTAAAGGCTTTTTGGTAGGAAAAATATTAATAATGTTGATAATATTGATAACATATGTCTTCCATTTTGATACTCTGATTCCAAACATGAGGTGGGCACAAGGATGCATAATTTCCTTCACAGATGTCTAACAAAGGTAACCAAGTGTCTCTCCTCTTCTTTCATGAAACTTACTATATTCTGTATTCTTGAAAAGTGAGAATAGTAAATAATTCTGAGGCTTCTGCACTTCAGATTTTATGTGAAGTGATGAAAATGTCCCAAATGTATTGTGGGGAAGTGCCAGACAGGCAGATGCTTGGAAGTACACAGAATGTGTTCACTAAGTTTTATTTTGTCACAAAATGAGTCTCAAAATCTTGACTAATTTTGCACATTTCTTAAAACCAAATGGCTTATAATGGTAACTTCATTTCAGCCAAGTGTTAGCAATAATGAGGACTGATCTAAAAGAGCTACACATGGTTTCTTCTTTACTGAAGAGCTCTTGCTACATTTCTTAGGAGCTAGGATGTAAGTGCATTGTGGATCTAAGTGCTCTAGGGTCACTAAGGCTGCTAGACAGGCACACACACCGCCCAGCCATCAGGGACATCTTTGTCAGAGAAGCTAAAAAACATAAAATGTTTCTCCTGGATCAATACCATCATGAAAAATGAAAAATCCTTATGTACATACATATTTCTCAGAATTTCTTCTGAGAAGAAAGTAACTCTATCCCAGCTGAAACCAGGACAGTGATCACATGCACGTTAGTGCTCAAAATATCCTTTCCATATACGCTGCAAGAAAGTGACTCTAGGAAGGAATTTTTCCATGTTTTCCAAGAGCTCACCAAAGAAGCATTTGCTAGTAGGTTAATTATATCAAACAGAAACAAAATTTTTGACTGATTCTGAAATTTGTCTGATAAGATTTGAGGTTACTCTTGTCTTTTAAGTGTTACGTGTTAAAACTTCATAAAAGTGTCCAAGGGGTTTTTTTTGCCCAAGTAACCTGAAATGTGAAGAGGTTACTAATTGCAGAGATAAAGTGTGCTGGACCATTGGCATATGGATTTGTTCTTTTAGGATGTATGGAATGTACTGGTTTTAATGAAAGAAATTAGATACTTTTGTAAACAAGGAGAGATGAAATCTACATTGATAATCTGGGCTTTTGAGAGATGCGTTGTTTCTGTCTTGGTAGCAGTAAGGAATTTGGTCTATGTTAGTATTTAAAAAAAGAGATAACATGACTGGTGTCAGGAAAATATCAGGAAAGCACTATGAAAAATGAAGAAAAGCTTTCCAAGAACACACATATAGAGACACAGGTTTTGCCCATGAAAGACTGAATGAGAGCAGTATCTTCCTGTGTGAGAAAGCCCTGCCTAAGTAAATATTTGGTTATTTCCTTGGGATCAGTTGGATAGATTAAATCAGCCTTCACAGAGTGAGCCCTCTTGGAAATCAACTTTATGCATTATCCTTACCTCTGTGCTGGATCCACTATAACCAGTTTTTTAAGGACTGCAACCTTAACAAAAAAATGTTCTTACATTTAGGACCATCATGTGAGGCAATTTTACTTGGACACGTCCACCCCTTTAGCCTAGCTCTTCCTAAATACTGGCAAGTTAAACTGCTTCCATGCTAGGGAGCCCAGAGCAGGTAGGAGGGACTCCCAGCTGCTTGGAAATGTGAAAACAATAGAACAGTACTCAAAAGAATCAAACCACATAGACAAACCTCATGGTGGTAAAGGGGTGAAAAATATTTTTAGGTCACCCTTGCTATGGCTGCAATATTCAAGAAAAAATGTTGTACAAAGGGTAATAAAATTGTCACACTTTACCCAAAGTTCCCTGTTTTCTGTTACTGTGGAAACAGTAACAGAATATTTATACACATTAATATGGGTGGAGCTTAGTATAGACAGCCACAAGCACCTGGAGAAATGTGTTCTTGTAAATGTTCCCTCTTTATGTGTAAAAGGCAAGGTGGCTGGAGCAAGCAAGCAGTTCATGTGCTAGAGCTATTAATTTTTTTCAATGAAACCAGCTCCTTAAAAGGCCTAGCCAAAACCTCCACTGCGTTGTCTGTATGTATCTGATGAAGATCAGGTGAATTGTCAAAGAATGCAGGAGCCTGGGCAAGCAAAAAATACAAAAGCTCAACAAAAGCAGTGTTGGTTGTCCTGATTTTGAGCCTCTAATCTGCTAGGTGCAGAAATAAAATAGATTTTAAACACCTGAAGAGTTTCACAGGGGCTCACAAAGCTGCAGTGGCCTAACACCAAGTCTGTGTTTTCATGGAAGTGCTACTGAGGACACATCCAGATGCAGAGACATTTACTTTCCTTATGGCCATTGCAATTGCTTGGTAAGTGAAGCATAATCTGCTTGTATGGATCAGGGAAAACACAAAACCTACCTTTCCACACAGTTTTTTGGTGATGCAAGGGATTAAGGAATAAGTTTTGTCCTGGCATAGTCCCATCCTCTTTTATGCCTTGTTGATTAAACTGCTTTTGGAAATAGGTGTGAAACTTCACTCGTCACTGCAATCCTTCAAGCTCTGCATTGAGGGTAGATTTCCTAGCCACAGAAGTTCACTTAAAACAGAGATAAGAGAAGACAACGAACAAAGAAAAGGGCAGCTCTCAGGAAAGAAAACCCAGTTCCTCCTCAACTCCTACAAAACTGAAAGGAGGTATTTTAGCTCACCCATACAGTCCCTGGAGCCTGGGTCCCAGGGTGCTTGGAAACCATAGAATCAGAGCCACTACCCATCCATCTCTCCTTCTTTAATTTTTTCTTTCTCTCCCTTTTCCCAGCCTTTATGCTGCATATTATTTGTCTGACAGTTACCAGTGCTTGGCACTGTGGTAGGCAAAGGTTATTGGAATTTAAATGCAAAGTTCAATGACTATAGAATTAAAAAATGCCTTGGAGGCATTGCTGAAATGAGATGCCAAATCCTAGAATTTGTATCTTTATGAGGAAATTTGAATACAAAACACCTAGGTTTATGGCTCTTGCACATATTAATTCATACCAATCCATGTTCTAAGAGGACTAAAGGGGCTATTTTTCATCTTGGGCTGAGACAGGAACTCTTCCAGATTTACTGACTTGCTGTGAGAAATATGCTTTATCAGGCTGATAGATATCTTTAAAATGTAAATCAGAATGGTGAGCTTATCACAAGACTGCCATTAGCAGCTTATAAAATTCTTGGTGTTGCAGTTAACAAGAGATTTTGTGAACAAAGTGAGCATAGTGGTCAGCAAAAACAAACCCTAAACTTGACACTTTATTTTCTGTCTTAGAAGAAAATTACCAGAAATAAAATCAAAACCATTTTTATTATACATCCATCTCCTTGGCAACCAGCAATTACCATGGCTTTGAGGGATGGTTTAGATTTTAAAGGATATTATAATTGTGCAGGCTCAAGAATTGCAGTATGACCTGGAATCATCCCTGGAAGTGCTTAAGTCCAGCCTGCATGGGGCTCTGAGCAGCCTGGTTTAGTCAAAAGTGTCCCTTGGGAAGTAGGTGGGAACTAGATGATCTTCAGGTCCCTTCCAACCCAAACCATTCTATCATTCTATTAGTCTATGAATTCCTATCTCATCTTTGGCCCAAGTGCTTTGTCTGTCTGGAGAGAGAGAATGGAAAATCATTTGCCCAATGGAAGTCTCAGATTTTCTCTTTAAGGAGTCCTGTCCATTTCTGCTGTCTCCAGTGCCCTATAGGCAGTCCTTTTGGTTTATACCCTCATCACTGAATTGTGAACTGTTCACTTCAGGATTACATTGCAGAGAAACTCAGGGCTCGAAGCTTGCAATACAATGCTAGTAAATGATCACAGAGGGCAGAAATTTCCTCTGTAAACAAACAATATTTACGTTAGTACTCTCAAGTGCATGCAATAGCTGGAATGACAGTGGCTGTTTCCAATTTGCCCTCTTGCTGGCAAGAGCACATGCTGCACTCTCTGTGACTTTCATGCACACGTGCAAGCTCACACAGGCAGATGATGTGCTTTCGAGCCATCCACAGATGGTTTCCCCATCCGGGCTTGCTTTGCCATTTAGGCCTCCTGCTTCACATCCTCCTCTTGCTGCTTCATCCCTATTTTATGTAATTAACTTCTGTTCCTCCCCCCATTTTTACTTCTTTTTCCCGTGAATGCTCTTTACTCTGACGTTTAGAGTCAACCATCTCCCCAAAGCACTGTGATGTTTACCAGCATCCGGAAAAAATGTGGTTAGAGAATTGAGACACTTAAAGGAGACACGGCTGTCGTAAGAGTGCATTCACATTTTTGAATAGATATTCAGAGGGTGGGAATGTAGATGAGGGAGAAGCTATGAAAGGGATTATTACTAATTAACTATATCTATTTCTCTCCCTTTTAAACTGCTTTTTGTTTATCATTTCAGCTGGTAGGGTAATACACTAAATTAAAGCTGCATAATACATTTATAATTAAGATTGAAAAAGCCAATTGCCTGTTACTAAACCACCAATTGATAATATTGTAAGGGATATTTATAGCTCTTTGGTATGTATGCCACAGATTTGCATCAATAACACACTTGCTTATCTCCAAACATTTTATTCTGTAGCCCTTTATTTACTATTGAAGGTAAGATTACTCTTCTCGAGCCATCCTTTCTAAAAGTGTCTCGCTTTCATCTTGTTTGTAAAGCTCAGCAAACACAGATGCTTCAGTCATTTCCTCTGCTATCAAATGGTAATAACAGTATATAATTACCATCATCACACCATGCAGAAAACCTTGCCATAAAGAACACACTCCACATAGTTCAGCACTCATAGCATCTTGCATTTCTACAGCTCCTTCTTTCTGACTCATCTTGCATATCCTAGAGAGGAGATACAAAGCCACCTTACCCAGGGCAGGAATTGAGACATTTTGGGCAGAGCCCCAAACATAGTCCCTTAGGGGTCTATGCCCTATACCATTCCTTTGACAAGAAGGTAGAGCAAGACCTGTTTAAAGGGTTCTTAAAAAGTTGTTGAAGTGATAGTTTTTGTTTTGTGTTTGGTGCGTCTTACTGGGCGTTTAATAACTTGAAATGTGTGCCAAGAAACTGCCAAGTGCGTGGGCACCTGCATGTTGAGAAGGGATATGGCATAGACCAAAGACTGCTGCAAGTTTACATGGTGGTTGAAGGTTAAGGAGAGGCAAAATGGACATGTTCAAAATGAGAGCCCGAACTGTGCCTGTAGCTGGTGTCACAGGGGAGGGTCTTGGAGATTGGTGCACACCATCCTAGCAAAAAACGCCTGGGAAAGCCCTTACAAAAATACAGCTTTTTGTGTACGTGCCCCTTTCCTCAGAAGGAGAATGAGGGCTAGAAATGAATGATCTACCCGTTCTTCAGTCCTGCTGGATAGCAGGGTCTGGGAAAAACAGAAAGAAAGCAAATTTCCCCATGTCCTGCTCATGTGGGAAGAATGTCAGCAAGCCTGTGTAAGTAAGTGTTCTCAAACCTGAAGCAGGGCTTCAGCTTCTCCCAGCCACAATTGTCTCTGCTAGCCAGCCCAATCGTGAGTTTTGTTTATCAAAATTCAAAGATACATCCTTGCAGTTTAAGCTGGGAAAGTGTGTGAGAAATCAGAAAACAGGGAGATAATGGTACAAGGAGGAATTGACAGGGTGCAAGGGAGGGCCATGAAGATGGGCAAGAGCTTCTCTGTCACTACAACAGTAGGGGTTGCATTTTGAGAGCATGTGGTTGTCAAAAAGCTTGCCAGGGGCCTAAGGTAGCATTGTCTTCCCCTTCTCTTTGGAGTTAGATGCTGTCACCCTTTCCATGGTTGGGCTGAGCACAGTGTGAAACCAGGTGGCAATTACACAAGTGATTTCTGCTTCTAATGCTGTCTGTCATTAATTTTATTATGAGTGGGCAAGTGACTTGCCCCAAAACTGGCCAGATAATTACATGGTCGTTATTAACCACATTACTGAAGGGTAAAAATGCAGTTATTTTTATCCATAAAGTCAGCTGCTTCAACCCTAAAACTAATTGCACATTATTATGCAGCAGAAAGTAATTACTATAGATACTGATTCTAGCTTCTACTCCCAAAGAAGCAGACACTATTTAAAATTAAATCTTTCAGGATTTTTAATAAGCCTTGCAATCTGCGGTAAAAGAAAGAAAGAGAGAGAGGGAGAGAGACAGAAAGAAACAGAGAAAAGAAAGAAAAAGAAAGAGAAAGAAAGAAAGAAAGAAAGAAAGAAAGAAAGAAAGAAAGAAAGAAAGAAAGAAAGAAAGATTGATTTTATAATGTTTTTATAGCACGTAACTGTCCCATCCTAGAGGGCTGATGCCTTTAGGTGTGACTCCTGAGAGGAGGCATCACAAAGTCTCTCTGGAGGTAGATGTTAGGCAAAACACAAGAAGAAAGCTATCATAATTAGTACATCATCATTGCTGATGTTCCTTTACACTCTTTTCGTTTCTTCCAGGTACTGTTGCGTGATTTACAATGGAAAAATTGCTCTGCGGCATCCTGGTGTTTGGAATGGCTGTCACAGTCAATGCCTGTCCCAAATATTGTGTCTGTCAGAACCTGTCTGAGTCACTGGGGACTTTGTGTCCCTCCAAGGGTCTCCTTTTTGTACCGCTGGACATAGATCGAAGGACTGTTGAACTCCGTCTTGGGGGCAACTTCATTATCAATATCAGCCGACAAGATTTTGCCAATATGTCTGGACTTGTTGACCTGACTTTGTCCAGAAACACCATTAGTTACATACAGCCCTACTCTTTCACTGACTTGGAGAGCCTTCGGTCTTTACATCTGGACAGCAACAGGTTGCCTGAGATTGAAGAGGATACTTTAAGAGGTTTAATTAACCTTCAGCATTTGATTTTAAACAACAACCAGCTAAGCAGCATTTCTGATGATGCCTTTGAGGATTTTTTACTGACATTGGAAGACTTAGATCTGTCCTACAATAACCTCCGAAGCATTCCCTGGGAATCTATAAGAAAGATGATAAACTTGCACCAGCTTAGTTTAGATCACAACCTAATAGATTATATAACAGAGGGGACATTTGCAGATCTTCAGAAATTGGCCAGATTGGATCTAACATCCAACAGACTTCAGAAGCTCCCCCCTGACCCTATATTTGCTAGATCACAAGTAATCCCATTGCTTGTTACCCCGTTTTCACCACCTCTATCCCTTAGCTTTGGGGGAAATCCACTTCATTGCAACTGTGAGCTACTGTGGTTAAGGCGGCTTGACAGAGACGACGATATGGAAACCTGTGCTTCTCCTCCAAGTCTAAAGGGAAGGTACTTCTGGTACGTACGGGAAGAGGAATTCGTTTGTGAGCCTCCTCTTATTACACAACATACTCACAAGCTGCTGGTCTTGGAGGGGCAAACTGCCACGCTGAAGTGCAAAGCCATTGGGGATCCCACTCCCATCATTCACTGGGTGGCCCCTGATGACCGTCTCATCGGAAACTCCTCGAGGACGGCTGTCTATGACAATGGCACCTTAGATATACACATCACCACCTCCAAGGACTACGGAACTTTCACATGCATAGCAGCCAACGCTGCAGGAGAGTCCACTGCAACAATTGAACTCTCAATTGTCCAGCTACCCCATCTCAGCAACGGCACAGGCAAAGCAGCTCCACCGAAATCCAGGCTCTCGGACATCACCAGCTCCACCAAGTCCAATCGTGGTGAAACAAAAGGTCCCCCAGAGAGGGCTGTCCTGGTGTCAGATGTGACCACTACCTCAGCTTTGGTCAAGTGGACAGTCAGCAAGTCGGCCCCTCGGGTAAAAATGTACCAGCTGCAGTATAACTGCTCGGATGATGAAGTCCTGATCTACAGGTAAATGCCTTTTTTGTTTGGTCCTCTGATGATGCCAGGGGGTGAAAATCAACATAAGTCTTACTCTGACTTTTACTGATTTGACTTGGAACTGAGATGGTGCTGTGACCAGTGGCATTAGTGGTATTTGATAAATTTGCTTTCTCTCTGTCAGTTTGCCTGTTGGTCTGTTCATTGCTTTTTTGTCCAAGTCACACATTGCAAATCCCTGTAGTACTCATTTTCCAACAGCTGTTTTCTATAAAATTTTCAATTTGGGAAAAAATAGTACTGCAGTTGGTAGCCTCCTTAGTAGGCTTAACAAAGAAAGGAAAACTTGAAGACTCGAAGTCAGAAATTTCCCTTTCCACCTCCTGTAGGTGGGATTGAAACAGACTACTTAGAGAGGAAGCAGCGTGGGAGGAAGTTTGTGCTGTCTACCCATAACACAGGCTCTAATTATTCTGTGATTCAAGATTTGGGGTTGCTAACAAGACATTTTTCACCTATATGAAAAAGCTTGTTTCTTATTTCAATAACATCTGTTCTATACAACCATAATGGCTGAAAACTTTGGAGCACTTAGTTTTCTATACCGTATTAAATGCAAGAAGAGGTAGATATAATTTTGAGAGCAAACCCTGAATCTTCCTCATGATCTTCCAGTTCTACAACTCCTCTGACTTCAAATGATGTAAAGCAGGGATTGCTCTTGCAATGAAGCAGCAATAAATTTTTATGGACTAAAAATGTGTAGGAACAGTACAGGAAAACAGTACTGCTGTTTTTTCCTTGTGTAATGGAAGAATGATTGACATATTCATGCTAGTGATGAATCCCTAGAAACCACCTTGTCCTTCCTTTTTATTGCAAAGTTTCATTGAACTGAACTGTGTCTTTGGTTGTAAAAGATCTGTCAGC
The DNA here is from genome assembly GCF_027477595.1 of Haemorhous mexicanus. Taxonomy (NCBI): domain Eukaryota; kingdom Metazoa; phylum Chordata; class Aves; order Passeriformes; family Fringillidae; genus Haemorhous; species Haemorhous mexicanus. Next base: position 30,279,854 of record NC_082343.1, read on the forward strand.
AAAAGTCAGAATCTCATGGAAAAATAGAACCAAACATATCAACTCTTACAGCTTTATAGCATCCTGAAGCTGTGGAGAAAAATTTCATCTGGTTGAGATATAATGGGACTTGGTGTTTGAATCTAATTTGAGAATAAACTCTGGCCAAAATGCAGTCAAAGGCATTGATTTCCATGGTAGGTTTGGTGTTATTGCCTGATGGCCATTCTGTTCTCCTGCTGCCTGCAGGGAGAGCCGAGGCACTCATCAAGCCATGGTACTTGGCCTCCAGATCTCACAACAAGGCTTGTTATTTTCTTCTTTACCACCAGGGTGGTTTTCCTTAGCATGAGGAAGTCAAAAGGAGAGGTAGTAAACATTCATGTGACATTTTTCCTCACCCTTCTCCTGTAATGAAATTTAATTTTAAAGCTTCTCCAGAACTGAATGTTTAGTTTACACGGACAAAATTTTGTGCCAGCAATACCTTTGTCTGAGTCAGTTGTAGAACAGAAAGAATAAAGTGATCAATTTAGCTACTTCAAATTCACTCACTCGTTGCCAAAAGCAGGAATATTGACCAGCAAGTCCAAAAAACATTTTTAAAGGATATTTATTCAAACACTGAATAATCTGAGGAAATTGAGTTCTGTCCACCTCCATCCCTCAATTATAAAAATATCTTGAAATAAATCAATTAAAAAGTGAAAATTATTTCTTTTGCTCTGGCTAATGTACAGTGGAACCAGTGTGTTAGCTTTGGGAATTGCAACTATGTGGAATTAAGCAGAATGAAAGGAAAAGATAAAGTAATGATACAGTATCAGGAATAGAATGGAAGAAAACATGCTAGTGCAAATTTTTTTCCCAAGGCAAGGCTTTTGGCAAAAGCTCCTTAAGATCTTAAGGACAGAGTAAGGCTGAAAAACACTCTGAAAGATGTATAAGTCATATGTGCATTATAAAAAGAATTTGGCCCAGTGAACAGGAATATCCCTGCAACCAGAAAGATAAGTTTGCAGGGGTTGTCAGATGTTGGAAGTGGTTGGATGTGTCAGTTTCCTAGGGAGGAGGATGGCCAGGGTTAAAAGAACCAAACCATGCAAAAGCTCTGACGTGCAGCCGAGGAGATGGATGGGTGAGAATTGGGTGCCACAGTGAAGAAAGATGGCATTTTGCCAGCCTGGTCTGGAAGAAAAAGTTGCTGTCAAGATTTTAGGCAACCCCAAAAGTTTTTATCATGTCCCCACTTCCATCTCCCAGTGTGGTTTTGGTCCTTTGTTACTTTATTTGGTTGTAGCTTAGTTTTTCAGAAGCTCAGTGAGGACAGTGTTATTTTGAAAAATCTCCCATCAGGCCTTTTTTGAGGATTCACTGATGATGCATAGTTCTTTTCACTCACAGCTCTCAAAAGCACTTCACCAAAGAAAACAATTTTTTTTCCTCTGCATTTTGCACCAGGGAAAAATGAAGCCTAGGAAGATGAAGAGATTGTCCAGCATCTGAGAGTTAATCAATGGTACTCATAATATCAAAACCAGTCCTTACAACTTCCAGTCAGGGAACCACTCAGTCCCTTAGAGTTAATTAACTAAAGCTGTTTTGCTTTAATTGGTCAGATGCATATCACTGCAATGAATGTGTGGAAAAACCTAAGGGAAAAGGATTTCTACAGTGCTCTGCTCCATAAAATGCTGTGTATGTGCTAAATGGGACGTGATACTGCTTAGCTGCTAAAATGATGGGCACTTAATATACGCTAAGACATTCGGTATTCCAGGACTGAGACACATCAGCTGTGCTCAGCTTTTAGGAATCCTGCTTCACAAGCAAGAAATGTATGCACAAAAGACAGAAATCTGCTGCTCTCTCTGCTAAGAATTTTTCATGAACATTGTACTCATTGTGAAAGAGTGAAAGCAGAAGTTTTCCCCTCCGCGTTGATATCAACATTTCTCCTGATCATCACCCAGGTCACCAGTCTCATTTCTCCTTCCATGCCAACTGTGATTTTCCACAGGCAGGATGGTGCAAAAGGGGACTACAGTAGGGTGCAATGGCTCAACAGAAAATTAAGTTTTGGGACATTCTGGCAAATGCTGTCTGCTGGGCCTCCCATTTGCCCTGAGCTGAAATGGTACCAGAATGTGAAGTTTGGCTTTGGATATACCAATGCCCTTATAATGAAGATTAGCAGGAGGAGCACTGTTTGTCTGCCTTCACATCTGACCTTCCTTATATTTGCTATCTCAGGGCCTTTGCTCAAGTTCATAGCAGGTTTTCATCTCTTTCAATGCATGCAGGGTGCATGTTTCTGATTGTGATTTAATGAGTAAGTCCTGGATCTGCATTCTGTGGGTTTTAATGACGCAGTCTTTCCATTCTTTCATCTTCTCTGTAATACCAACACCAATGCTAGTAAATCACTTTTAGCCAAACTAAACTACCAAATGTCCATGCCAGAAAACTGAAAATCACTCCATTTTAGAAAGAAAAACATGCAGAAACAGTAACCAATGTCCAATTGAGAAAGCAATGGAATAAGACCAAGGTCTGTCCTTGGGCTCAGGGTTAAAGGAGTGAACACTAGGAAACCTCCTCTGTCATAAAGATCTTACCTGCTCCTCTCAGTCAGGACTCCAAAGTGTTTTAGATGTGTAAAAGCATCTGGAATAAGGAATTGAAATGAAATATAAATGTTTAGAAAAAAATATCTTTGAGACTCAGTTTCCCATCTGTAACCTGGGTGACAGCACCACCTTGCTTTGTAGGGGATAAACACATAAGAAAATATTATGGAACCAGGAGCCCACATAAATGAATAGGGAGACTTGCTTTGAAGTCATTGTGTGGTCTGCAGCAACAGGGATAGTCATGAATGATTAAGATGGAGGATTACATAACTGCAACACTTGAATTCAAGTAAGGCATCTGGGGAGAGAGATTGTGGTTTTTTCATGCATTGAGCACCCTACACGATGGGGGACCAAGTCCCAGTTTTGGCCAGCAGGCATTGGTGTAATATATACTTTCACTACTTTTTCAAAAGCGAATAAATCTGCAAGTGTTTTGTAGAACTTCCCAGGTCATACTGAGCCTTCTGGCTGTGTTTTGAATTAAAGCAAAGATGCAGCCATTTAAAAATGTGCATCTGAAATGCGACACTGCCATTAGATTTATGAGACATTTAGGTCTGTTTTATTTTGTGGTATTTCATAGTAAAAGTGATGAAAACAGCTGTACAAATTAAGAATTACAGTAGTGTTATAGTCTCCCTAACTTATAAATTCCACACTGGGAAAAAAAAGTATTTTTTATGTTTCTGAAAGCTTATTTTTTAAATATATATTTTATGTAGCAGGCAGTAAAAACATTAAAATATGAATAAATGGCTCCACATCTCCAGTTTATTTAAACAATGGTGCCATGGATTAGATTACTTAAACAATATAATAATGATTTATATTTACACAGCTCCTTTTACTGCAAGTGCTTTACAGGGTGGCTGAACAGAGATCCCCACTATCCTGTCACCTCTCAGTTAAATATTGGCTGCAGTTTAGCAATCTGTAGGTGATTGTTCAGTTCCTTTTCATGAGCAAAAAATAGTTTCAGCATTTGCACTCATGGATACTTTAAACTAGGGAGGAAGTAATTAACTGAGCTTGAATTTCCCACAGCATGGTGGTATAAATATACCCATATAAATATACTAGTCAAGTGCATGTCAATAAGAAAGTGCTTCATGACTGAGGTGCTGCAAACTTCAGGAATATCTAATTCACATAAGGAGGCTCTCTCAAACAGCAGTGCCACACTGAGCATCAGAGAGGATGCCATTGTCTAATGCTTCTTGCAAGGAAAGCCTACTGTGTGGAGATCTTCCAGCTCAAGAAAACAGAGGAAGCCCTGTCCTGTTGCTGGTAGGGCAAATTGTCTCAACAGCCTGATGCTGTAGCAAAGTGTTTATGTCACTTTCTGTCAAAGGAAAGTTAGAAACACAGAGTACTGGTTAGCTTTGGAAAAGACAGAGAATTCATTTATTCTGAAAGACCCAAACACCTCTCCTTACTTGTGATTTGGTCACTGGGTTCAGACAAATAAGATTTGCAGATAAATGTTTGCCACACTTTTGCCCAATTTTCAGTTCCACCCGTCTCCAGCCTTGCTAGGCACTGACCTGCCTCCATGGCTCACACCTGCAGCAAAATTCCCGACTTAACCTCAGCATATGAGCTGAGCTATTCCCCTTGCATTATATGCAGGATAAACCCTTGATTTGGCCAAAGCATTTACATATTTAAACATTAAATAAAACAACAACTAGGAGGGAGGACAGCACATGAAGATGTTAATCAGCATGTATTAATCTTTTATATTTGAAAGGTAGAGAGTGCCAATTTATAAAAATAAAAACATGAAGTCACAGTCCAAAGGGAAGCGAGATTTATACAATCAGTGCAGAGGGAAGCCTGGCATGGACATTTGGTAGTTCAGATCATTTGAGACGGTTTTGCAGCAGGAGTGTGTATTGGCTTATGGAGTATCCTCAGCACGTGCAAGCTTGCTGCAAGGCACCAGTCATAATGAAGAAGTTGCTTTTCAGATGCCTGTATTCTGGGACTGTGGTGTTTTGTTTGTGTCTGCTGAAAACATTTTTATCTAGCCTTTTTTTTTGTTTTCTTTCTTTTGCTGGTTTAAGTACAGGGACAGGGTTTTTTTGGGGTAGTTTTTTGCTTTTTTTTTTTTTTTTTTTTTGGTGCTTTTTTTCCCCCACCATCCCAACCTCCCTTGCAATATGAGAAATATTTAAAGAATAAAAAAGAGAATGTAGTGAAAAGGAGAAAAAGTACATGTATTACTAGAAAATGAAGTAAAAATAGACATATAAAATAGGAAATAAACCTATTAAAAATAATATATGTAAGAAAATTAGGTGTACATCTCAGTAATGTCCCCAAAGTCATCCTAGATTGTTGTGACGAACTATCATCCACTTGGTGCTTTTAAGAATCACAGAAAATGATGAGGAATCCATTGGTCAGAGCAAGTCCAGGTCATCATGACCAGTGCCCGACCACGTGGATGCTGCCCAGACCATTTTCTTGTTTGATAGCTGGCACAGAAGTGCAAAATACTAAATGGCCCTTTATCCCTAGGGGAAATATGCCCCTGACATATGAGCATGTGAGATGTATGTGAGGGCTCATGAGAAAGTGTTTGCACTGCTGCTGACTATTCTCCAGTGCCCCAGCAGAGCAGGGCAGGGCAGGACAGCACCTGCTCCCAGCTTGGAGACATTCACATTTCCTTCCGAGTTTAACTCCTTCCAAATAACATTTATTGAGGCCTGTGGAGAAGTTGTATGTGACAGCTCTACCCCCAAACTCAGCCTCAGGAGCTGAATATGAAGGCAAATTGCTTGATTCTCATTTCACCCCACATCTAGGGGTGTTGCGCAACGTGGAAAGGAAATTAGAATCACTTTAGACAACACTCTAAGGCACATGATGTGATTCTTAAGGCAGTCCCGTGCATGGCCAGGAGTTAGACTTTGATGATCCTTGTGAGTCCCTCCCAACTCAGAATATTCTGTAATTCTGTGATTCAGCATAAGACAGTGGTACCCTGTTTCATCTCTGTTACCAATTATTAATTCAGCTCAATAAGGCAGAGCATTTTCACTCGAGGGGAATTCAGGATGAGCTAGGTCTTGCCCATAACATCTGCCACATTCTCTCTCTCAGATGCTCTGAACCTAAGTGCCAATATCTGCCCCCTACTGCCTTTATTGCAATAAAAAGTTATACATCTGATGCCAAAATGAAACATTGAAATAAGACTTTTATTCAGCTTTAGGTGAGTCAACAATTTGATTTCTAAATGAAAATCTTTACCATGTCCATAATTTGTATATGTAATGCACATTTAAGTACCCAAGAGGCTCTACTTGATCTCTGCATTTTCACTGCAGTGCCTGCAGCAAGTTCCCACTACTCCTTTTCTCTCTACTGCTCATCCATTAGAATTATAGTTTGTGTCAGAGATCCACTCTAATATCTTCTTAATTTTGGGTCACATTTGCTGATATCTGGGCCCTTTTAGGAGGAATGGAAAAGGTATCAGCAACCACAGAGTGTGACAACTACTCCTAGTCTTTCTAAATCTGTAGTCAAGAACATTCTCCCTCCCCTCACTTCACCCTTCATTTCAACTGGATCACCACCAATTCAGACTACTTAGAAATCTCCTCCAAGGGTGTTGAACCAATAGTAAAACTAATGGCTGAAAAATACCTGCTTGAAGGAGGGGATGATTTATTTTTATCCACAGGTGTTTTGCAATAGTGTTACAAATGAAAAAATGTTTAAAAGCATATTGTGCTCTAAAACACCATATTACTAAAATTTGCCTTGCCAGTTTGAGATCATTCTGCTCAACTGAGCTCCCACTTGCTCACGTGCAGGTTCCAGGCTGTAGGCAGGTGAGAGAGGGTGCCTTGACAGTTCCTACCTCCCCAGCTTTCTGACACCCCACCCCAAACAGCTCCCCTCTGAAGTCATTGGACAGCCTTTTTACCCATTTCAAAGCTGATGTGGCTTTAGGTTCTTGGTGGGAGGGTCTTCAAAGAGAGCTCTTGCTCCTCCTGCAGTAGGCTCCTATTTCTCCTGGTCTTTCCAGCGCTGAACAGTTGAGCTCTGACTGTGAATATTGTTTTCAGGGTTGTGCAAGCAATTATATTCATTCGGTTGTGTAGGAATATTTTATCTATCAAATACATGGGACAGGACAAAGAGGATGACAGGGAAAGAATAAGTCAAAATTACAAGCACAGCCAGAACACAGTGCCTTATTTCACTGGCATAGCTGCAGACTTACCTACCTAATTGCTTGCTCTGAATATCCTATTATACCCTTTCTCTTTCACACCAGGATTTCTGCTTGTAGGCTCAGGCTATTTTCAGAAGAAAATCTACTTTTTTGTACAATGATGGAACTGATTAACCCTTACACATAATAGCAATGATACAGCTTGTTTTCCTAGAGAAATGATTTAAAAATATAGAACTGGAAAAAGACACAGACAGCACTGGAAAAATTTTAAAAAAATAAAGAGAAGAATACACTGGAATAAATAAATTATATTAAAAAGTCTTCATTAGCTTTAGCCCTTACAAGTCTGGTTATTTTTGGAGTTGCCTGTAACAGGGAGTTTTTCTGAGCAAAACATTTGCACTCAGAGTGAGAAAAAGTCTCTTTTCAGATGATGCAGTGCAAGCTGAATGCAACACTTGCTTCTCATTTAAACCTATTTTGGGGTTCAGTTGGAATGTTGATGGTGAGCAGTCTTTGTGTTAATGCTTTGGTTAGGGAAAGATGAAAGAAGAGAATTCAGATAAGCTGAAGAACTTAAAATTTGAGGCAGAAATCAGATTCATGCTCCGTGTAATTTTTTGAGTGCTGTACTTGTAGGTTTCCAATGAAGCCTTGTACTACAAGTAATTTATCTTTTCTTTGTTCTTAAAAGGGCACAGGAGAAATGTAGCTCAAATTTTGACTAGTAAAGAAAGAAAATTTGAGGTAATGGATGTCTTTGAAAACAAGATATGGGTTATTTCATTGTCATGCCATCCTTTTCCCAGATTTGTCTTGTTTTGCAGTCTAATATGAGGAAGGTACAGGCATGTACCCTGTAATCCATAATAATCTGTAATAGGGCCTAGCAAAATGGTAATCCAGCCCTAGCTGAGGATAGCAGACTAGTACTTTCATCTAAAGAAACCTTGAAATTATAATGCCATTGAGAATTGCTTATGTTTAAAATGAAATGTTCTGATTTTCATAGCAGAGAAAGGCAGCCCAGCCAGCAGGCTGATCTGCCCTATTGTCACAGCCCAGGTGACCTCTCAGAGTCACAGAATCATGTTAGGTCCTGGGACATTTGTCAAGAATCCAATAAAGTGGTACTGTCCAGAAAGGAAGCAGGTTTTAGCAGATGGCACCATAGAGTGGAAGCAAAATCGCCTGTGTGCCACAGCAGCAGAGATGGGCAAGGAAGAGAGATGTTAGTCTGGCATCCTTGGATGGGAAAGAGTCCATCCACTACATGGCTACAGCTTTAGGGTGACTGAAAAATCCCTGGAGACAGCGGGGTAAGGCTATGCCCTAAGCCTCTTCTGTTCAGCTGCTCCTGGCTTACAGATTAGTTTATTTGCAGAGATGAACAGTTTGAGACAGCCAGCACTAGGTGTGAATTCATACTGTATTTGCCCATCTGTCGTCCCTCCCCTTCCTCTTCCATCACTTTGAATTTGTCTAAGTGTTGTAATATATTTATTGTCTCATAATTTACTTCATTTTGACTAGAAAACAAATAAAAGTTCTATTTGCTCAACCCAATACTTTTTTTTTTTTTAAATTATCTGTTTATTTAATCGGCTTAGTTTGTGGAACTGATTGGCTCTTATGCAGATATCCCAAACCGTGCTCTGAATTTTTCTGAGTGGGGATTGCACAGGCAGTAGCTGCCCAGTAGACATATGGGCAGCTGACAGCATCAAGACACCCCACCAGCAGCTCTGTCGTCTGGCAGATTGCCTCAGGGAGTCAGGCTTGATGAATCAGTCCTTGTGCTGGCGCTGGGAGCGTGGGGCACGCCTCTGCTCCAGAAGGATGGCTCAGAATGAGAAACAAGCACAGCCCCCACGCTCCTTGAACTGCAGGCTTGGGACGGCTGGCAGTGTCCAAATGGACTCAAATCTGGCTAATTTGGGTGTGTGGAGGCAGAGTTTCAGCTTGGTTACTCTCAGGTGAGGATGTGTCACTAGCTTGATGCCTGCTCTTCTCTCTGCTGCAGTGTGGATTTTCACAGCCTGGAAGTGCCACGGGGAGGAATTTAGCTGTGCTGCCAAGGTTGGGCAGTAGGAGAGGGGAAGAGAAAAGAAATTGGCTTGGAACTGTCCTATCTCTCTGTGCCTCTTCTCTTCTAGCCCTGAAAGGGGGCCAAATGTACTTGTGAGCTGAGCAGGCAACAAAACCAAGAGAGCCCTGCTTCTCTCCTCAACCCCCGGGTCCTTGCAGTCTCCTCTGGCTGCTGATTCAGTCAATGACGTGGCAGCCCCTGAGCAGACAGAAGAAGGAAAAGCCACCTGGAGTCACCTTCAGAGCCTGGCCCCTCCAGCTCAGGGACCCATAAAGCCCAGGCTGGCTGCTGTCACAGGCTGCTGGCTGAAGAGAGGGGCAGGGACAGCTCTGTCTTCTCTGGGTGGCGTCAGACAAACCTCCTGCACTCTCAGTGGCACTAGAAATGCTGCAAACTCTTTGCTAGAAAAAATCAGTGCAGAAGTACTTCTGCTTCTTGCATGGTTTGCCTAGGGGTATGACCCCCACTGAGCACACAAGGCTTTATGTATGGCTAGTAGTTTAAGTTGTTTGCTGTTTTTATTCTCTCTGGGGACACTGGCAATTTCTATGAGGTGAAGAACTCTTTCCAAGGGGAAAGATGAAATGAACACTGGGAGCAGGATTCCCACTTGTGAAGAGGATTAACAAAAGCCTGAGGGACTGCAGCAGTCCCATTTCAGGGCACTGTACTGCACCTCTGTACAACAATAGGTTGGTGTGGGGTGAAGACCTTGTGCTACACAAACTCTGCCTAGTGAAAGCATAAGAGGTTTTAGCTGTTTGTTTTTTCAGGAGGTAAGGTTTTTTTCTCACTATAACAGAGTTTCTTTTTTTTTTTTTTTTTTTTTTTTGGTTCACCTTTCCTCTTTTTCCTTATTTGGCCTCTTTCATGGAATTTCCTTATTTGGGCTCTTTCATAGATAATTGTATTGGCTGTGGATTAATTAACCAATTATGCTGGAGTATTTTTCAGACTAAATCCTTTATTTCATTGTTCTTAAACAGCTTCCATTCTGTCTCAGCTCCTGACAGTTTGCTGCTCCCTGTACCTCCCCATTTAAAGGCTGGGTTAATGTGCTTGCCGAGATTCATGCCCATTACTCAGTGAAACCACGTATGTCTGCACTAGGTTAAAACCTGTTTTCTACTCTCTTTATGTGATCTCAGTCCAGAAACTTTCTGTGGTTTTAAGGCAGCAAAGGGGGTCCAAGAAAAGCCGCAGAAACTTATAGGAATTCCTACTACTTAAAGTCCCTGAGGACATGATCTGTGTTTTCCTGGCTCCTGCCATTTTCGTCTCCTCTGCTTAACCTCAGTGAAGCTTGCTGATGACAGGGAGGTATACACTTAAAAGTGCTGCAGGCTGTTTTTTAAATCAGGTCACATTTACTAGATCCAAAACAAAAGATGTTATTGTGGGGAAATTTTGAAGCTAGTACCTCAGTTTAGCCAAAGCAAACCTTAATCTGGCATATGATGGGACAGAACCACGATGTAATTGACTATTCTTGACATCGAACAAGGATCAGATTTAAAAACTGATTTAAAAAACCCAGATCTATGGTAATTGGTCTTACAGTCATTGCAGCAATGTGCAACATCTGTCTAGCACACCCTCCAAACACCTGCCTCTGCAATGGCTATAAAGAAACAAACCGTGCATCAACGCAGTTTTATTTTCTAGCCCTGTTTAAAATGGAACAAACACTGGAATACCTCTCCCATGGGAAATTCCAGTATTGCAACATCTGTTTCTGTAGACTGAAAATTCTCCATAACAGTTGTTTTGTTTGCTTATTGGGAAAAAAAAAACCCAAAACATTTCATATGGAAATGTAGAAGTGTTGCTATCAATCTCGTTGTGGATGTTACAGCTTTTGGAATGACAGTCCCATTTCCACCATACATCATGCCCTTTGAGGAGTTACCTCCTGGATGTAAGACTCTGTAAGTTCGCCACATTCACTTTGCTCTCTCCCCCCTCACCACAGAGCTTCTCCTTCCCACCCATATTGTCCCTGTTTCACCTCCTTCGGTGGCAAAGGAGTGGTTGGGGTGCGCAGGGAGAGGAGGCAGCTGCTCATGGGTGAGTGGAAAAGGAGCAGAGGACATGGTGGAGGGGCAGAGCAAGGGCTGGGAGCACAGCACCCCTCACAGGTGCCAGGGAGAGGAAGAACATTGTGGATCCTCACACCTATAGCTTTCATTTTAATTTTTCTTACAAGAGGCAAGAAAAAATTGATCTAGCAGAGCCTCCTATTTTAATACTAAAATTATGTTTGAGATATCCAGTCAACTTTACAGTCAAAGTGTACCATGGGTTTACTAGCATCCAGTATTACTGCATGTAGGAGCTTTAAACACCTATGGTCCAGGAGACACCCAAGTAATGCAAAATACTTTACACAAGCTCCTTTGGGGGGGGCGGGGGGGGGGGATTGTTTGGCACAGGTAATGAGTCCATCTGCCAGACACAAACCAAACAGCTCTGCCTCACACAGTCACAGCTGCAGCAGCTAAAAACCTCTAGCTGAAGTTTCTGCCCTGGGAGTCATCACATTTGTCAGCCTTTCCCTGACAGCAGCAGTAGATACTGCACTTGTACCATCCCAACTGCGCCCTCCCTGCTACAGGTGAAACAAAAAGGCCCTCTTACATATTCTGAGCTGTTTTGCCCAATTTTGAGTGTGTGATGTGTTGTGTCTTTGCTGGCAGTGACAGCACTACTCAGCAGGTGACATGCGTTGCTGTTTAACTGCAGCGCTGGCTCTTACACCTTGTTTTAATGACAGTTCAAAAAGGCAGAGAGCTGCACAACATTTAGCCAAAGGCAGAGGAATGAAGATGGGAGATAAAATCTGAGAAGGGTGACATGAGCACACAGAAGGGTACATGAAGGCAGAGAGATCAATTTGGGGGGAAAAAAAATCTTCTTTATCTTTACTCCCTCTTTCTGTTCCCAACTTTGCTTAATGTAGTCCTTCTTTTCATTTTTTTCCCTTCTGGATTTGTCTACAAATCTTAGTAGTTTTTCTACAAAGCTTAGTAGTTTTAAGTCACAACAAACCTCATGTCAGGACTGGATCCTCTTTTCCCACTTGTGATTTAATTTATGGCCAGACTGAAATTTCTCTGCTTTTATTTTCTATTCATAATTATCAAGCTTGCAGGTCTGTGAGACTTTTTCTAACTAGTGAACTATGAGATCTACGACTGTTGACTTTTCTGTCATAGATTTTTTCTTTAAAAATGTTAGATAAATGTTAGATAAATCATTTGAGCCTGTGTTTTCTGATTTGACTTCCTGTTTATCCTTCTGCTGTTTCTTTTCACCCCACTATTTTTAGATACCTCTTTTGATAGCCAATATTTTACTGAGCACAGATAGATGAATATATACATAGGACACAGTTTAATGAGCCAATATAGGATGCTCCTTATACCTGTGTCTATCACAAACATAGTAACCAAGTTGTGATAATCATAAGTGGAACAACCTTCATTGAGGACTTGGAGATGAAATTCAATGCTGCTTCCAAGGATGGGTTAACATAGTCAGTTCCCTAAAAATCCACTATATTCTCTACTCCATCACAGAGGTAAAATGAGGTGCTTTCTTTTGCTGTAGAGCAGGCCAGGAATGGAAGCAGAACAGACTTTTCTGTGGGTTTCAGTCCTATTTTTCATCTTTAGAAACTATGGAAATTTAACTGCTGTTCAATCAGATCTGGATAAGCACCAAAACTTTGCAGAGACTGACTATTCAATGAAATATTCAAGCTTTTCTTAATAAGGCTGCTGTTAATTCTAAATGTCTATAGGTAGAACAACTCAGAAAATTGTAGATCTATTTCCCCCAAAATGAAAAGTGAAATTATGGAAGGCGTAATAAAAATATGTAGGAAATAGAAATAATATTCTATTCCATTAATATTTTAAAGGTTTTCACTGAAAAACAAGCTTCCTAAGTTCTGTTTTTGAAAATGGATATCTGAACAGGCTAACTTTTTTTCTTGAACCTATGAATACTCTTATTAAGATCAAAAGATGCAAACAAAACTACTGTATTTCAAATTTCTTTTTAATAAACTGCAGCTTCTGAGAACTACAAGATACTTTTCTGTTATGAATCCAGAAAAGCTCTGTTGAGCTTCACAGCTGAAAATTACAGTGTGTAGCAGAGAGTTAGCATTTTGGCAATCTCACATGCCTTCTGTTTTGTTTACAAAGAAGTTGAGTGTAGTTGTCAGCCTACACAACCAGACTGCCTGACTCCCTGGAGAGGTTTCTGTACCCCAAGTTCCAGTATTTAGTTCAGACAATGGCTGCAGAAGGCAGCTCAAAGAGGGTTGCCTTTCCTCCTCCTGCCAGCTCCCAGGCCCAGCTGGAGTGGGGTGAGAGCCACTCTCACTTTTCTGGGGGCCACATCTCAGGTGGACCCAAGAGTTGGATTCACCACAGTTGGCCCCTCACCTTGCCAGGACAGGGGCAAGACTCTGTCTCTACATAGTGATTCGGAGCTCTGAGCTGTCAGGAAGGCTGAGCTTTTGTGGCTGAGCCATTTCTTGACAATCCATTAGCCTAAACATAGTCCAACTCTCTTTGATGCATGAATTTTTTTCTACAGAGCTACCAGAAATAAAAGCTTTTGGTGGCTAAAATCAGCAGCTCTATCTCCAAGTGACTGATACACTACTCCCACAGGCAGCCCTCTTGGAAGCTGGTTCGTGATGTTATTATACTGCTGTTTTTGGGGTAAGTCGTGTGCTTCAGAGTGCACTTCTCAGCACAACTGCAAATGAAATGTCTGCCACAGACACAGACAGACTGGACAATAAATTATTGCCTTTCTGACATTTTCTTTCTGCAAAGTGAGCAACAATGAACAGAGTTGAGAAGTGATGATAACCAATCTTAAACTACTCCTCCAGTACCTCCTATCAGAGATCTGCTTTCCCCACTCTTGTGACACATGCACATGTTAATCTGAAAATGATACTCTGACTTGTGAAGAACCTCCTAGAGAGCTGGTGATTTTTGTTGGCTTGGAAGTATTCATGAGTATATCTGTACCCAGGATGTTCCATCATTCTCAAAATCTCAGGCGTTGAGTAGCTACGACCCTGAGGGGAGTGCAATGCAACTATTAATCATTGGTAACAATGGGATATTCTCCATGGGCATCATGTGCCATTGTCAGTAGATCAGAGAACTGCTGCTGACCTTAAATGGAGAAAAGAAAAGGATAAAGGTCACCTTTGTTTCATCTACACAACAAAAGTTTTGAAAATTGTCACGAAAGCATTAAAGATCTGCTGCACAAAACCCTTGGGCTGAACTGGTGCTGGCTTCCCTGACATGTGTGACAGTAGAACCACTTTAGAACTGAGTAGTACTGCAGAAACTAACATGCTCAGCTGAACAGGTACTGGTTTTACATTCTTCTGTGTTCATGTGGTCCTGTGACCTTCTGAAAAAGCTGCTAAATCTTAGGGGACTTTTTCTATGTCACTTTTAATAGTGATAATAACACACAGGAGTACCTCACAGTCACAGACGTGTTTCAAGTGGAAGTGACTGGACATAAAAACACAGCCTATCTTTAGACACTCTAGAACTGGCTTTAAATACCTTTTATGCATGAGATATCATGGTCTTCCTCTTTCCGTGTTGCCTTTGTACCCCCTTCAATTTCAACCAGTTATCCTAGGTATTTTCCCATAATTAAACTCTTGATACTTGTTTTCATGTTTATCCTGTCTTTGGACAGGTTGTCTGCGACCACCTGGGCTTTCTCAAGTCTGTCCTTTAATCATTTTATAGAAATTATTTTCTAGAAAAACCATTAACTATTTAGCAAGTCATCTTGGACAGTAGCAGACCACCCATCACCCATGAGATTATTTTTTAAATTCCAAATCTCCACAACACCTTGCCTCCTCTCCACAAGTATAAAAGTTCATACCATCCTCTGATTCTTCCAAAAGTAAATTTCAGAACTTTAATAATTCTCAACAGCTTTAAACAGACAATGTCTCCATCCTGCCTCAAAGTCTGTTCTTTGCTTGTTGTTTTTTCTTTGTATGCAGATGTGTAAACCCCTCTTTATCTTTCTCAGGCTGAAGTGAGGATCTATACATTCAAAGTGGAAATGAGCTGTGACATTTTGATGTTGTGGTATGAGCCAGTAGGCAGACATAGAGTCAGCAACTTTTCATCCCCTGAGAAACCATTAAGTCCCCATGTCCAGTAAACCACAGTGCTGTGGATCAGTGGAAGAATCCCTGAATAAAGTCCCCAGCCTGTGCTGGACTTTGTTGAACAGAAAGTCAGACTAGATGATCATGACTACCCATACTGCTATTCACATTTGGGAACAACCCCTTCCCACAAAGGCAAGAACATAAAACCAGTCAAACTGTCAATCAAGGTATTCTGGTGAAGTCAGCAGGTTCAATAAAACTGAACACCTCTGTGTAAGGTAATGTTACAATTGTAAGCATTAAGGTTTCAGTTGCCTTAACTTTTGTGAGTGAATACTCATTGCTTTAACTGGCAGTCACATCACAGCAGTCAAATGGGTCTTCTATGGCTGTATCAAAAAAGGTACTACATGGCTTTGTCTTCCTAGAGAGCTAAGCAGAGCCTTTATCACTGATGTGGCAAGGGCTGCCAAGCTTTCAGTCAGTACTTTCTCCAAGTACCAGCCCTTCCTAAATGTTACTGAAAGTAAGTCTGGTGGAAACAACAGGTACTGACCATTTCAGAGACTGCTGGTTGTCTGGAGGTCTGGTAGGACAGACCCTAACAAACCTTAAGAGTGTCCACTGGTGCAGAAAGCATATGGCAGTATCAAAGTCTTTATCCTTGTTTATTCTCTGGGTAAGCAATTAAGCTATGATCTAAGGAGACACTAAGGAGTGTCATGAAGTCTCATGAATTGATTTTATCTCAGCAAGATACAGCTTGCAAAAAAACACTTGTGCTTGACTAAACTAAGAGAATATTATGACACTTTACATTAGGCTGCATCTGAGATGGAAAAATATAAAAATGTATACTTCTTTCTTGCTTCACTTTCTTGCATCACACAGGGATGTTCTCCACTAGCCAGTCCCTTGGATTGTTGGATCCAAGGATATTTTGAGTACTGCAGACACACCTCTGCCTTTTGCAGACATACCTCTGCCTTCTGTGCTGTGGTTCATTGTGGAAGAAGTTTGGTCTAGATGTGTCTTTTGGGGTGTATTGCTGTCTGAGATGCTCAGTGGTCCCTGCAGCCATTCATCAGCATCTCCCTCTTTGCTGCCTTGCTGCTGTTTTTGATATGCCAGTGTGAAGGCCTCGAGCACTGCAAAGCCAGCAAGGCTATAAGAGCAGATTTCTTATAAGAAATAATCACAGGCTCAGTGCAGTGGTACGGATTAGGCCAGGTTTAGTGAGCACAAGCTCAGCCTCAAAACAATTGCTGAAGGAAACATCACTGATGGAATTATTAACACATAGTGTGCTTGTGAGTGGGTGAGCAGTCTCAGTACCAGAGAGCTCAGTAGGGCCCCTGTGCAAGTACCCATGACTCTACTCTGATTTAAAACAAGATGGAAATGCCCATGCCTTTGCATTTCTTCTGCATTTTCTTTTATGGTCACATTGACCCATATACTTAAACTTGCGTGGGCAAGTACAGCAGCCATTCCTCTACCAAGCTTTAAATCTATTTTAGCCAGAGCCATTGGAGGAGCCATCTTTACCTCTACAGGATTTTCTTATCGACAAAAATGGAGCCAATTGTTCCTTCAACTCACAGTAGCTGTGTCTTGAGTTATAGAAAGCATTTCCATTAGAGACTATTCTAGTTAATTACTTTTGAACACTGGTTAAAGATTTCTGAAATCCTCAAAGTGTTTGCCTGACACTAGTGAATGTTCACAGAAAAATGACCCTTTGTGTCATCACATGGGTCACTCTGAAGATGCCCACAGCTTCTTGAGGGAGACAGACTTTGTAATCTGAGAAGATTGCTTTGGGATAAAATATTATGCTAACACTTTCTCTCTCAAACTGAGAGCACCGTAGAAATTTGTAACTTCAAAAATCTGTCTCTTCATACCAGTTGTTCTCTTCAGAGACAGGAAAGTGTTCTATAATGTTACACAGAAATTATGAACACAGAAAGGAGGAAAATTTCTGTGCGTTTGCTTTTGAACTATATAAAACTTGTCCCTGAAAGTAGAGCAAATCCAAGCTTGCTGAGCAATATGTAAAAGGCCAGTTGTACTGGGAGTGGGCTTTCCTCTCTCGAGGAATCATGAGTGTGTTGGAAAGCAGTAGACAGAGAAATGCTGAACATGAGCAGTTTGAGAAAGAAAAAGAGAAGCTATCATCTCCTAAACTCTCCGTTGGGGCCGGTGTGATAAGTGATGCATACAGATACACTCCTACAAGATAACCCTTTTTTTAGGCTCTACCATATGTTCAGGAGCAGCAGTCACATTTGTCTTCGTGCTGGAGGGAGGGTGGAGTGATTCATTCCATAGCAAGGTAAAAAAAAAATATCCACATAGCAGTGGAACCAGAAATATGACTATGAAAGTTCTGGACACTTTAGAGAATAAAGAGGCCAGTATTTGCCAACAAACCCAGAGTGCACATAAGGAAAAAATACTTAAGCGAAATCTGTGGCAGGCTCCCACAAATTTACACTACAGAGTGAGAAATTATGCAGGTGTTTATAGGAACTCTTCTGTTCATTCACCTTTTCTGTGGAACTGCAAAATGTTGCCAGCATGGCCATTAAAGATTTACTCATTTTCTGAAACATGGTTATGAATTTTAGTCATGACAGAATAAATTCTTTTCTACAGCTGAAGTATTGAAGCCAGTTAAGCATTCTTCAATATTTCATTGAAATTTAATCACTGTGAGCCAGAGTTTTATCTTCATTATGTGCATAGCCACATGAATTTAGGATCAGACTCATTTTTGACTTGTAGTTTATAGTCAGGTTATTGTGCAAGAGAAAAACACATGCACTGTGAGGAGTCATGGGTTCTGTCTGGAATTTCTGTTATCTGAGGTAAGTTAATTTTAGTCTGCCTGTGAGGCATATTAGACAGTAAATTCTGAGAGTTTTGTAAAAGCCAATAGCTCTTAGAAGTTTTCTGCAGTGCCAAGTTATCTCTACTATATCTCAGAATAGAGCCCTTTCCAGACACTAACTAATGATTTTTGGCACCATCACAATGATTTTTGGCATTTTCACAGTAGGGTAAATATCAATAGCATCAATATCAAATATCAATAAAAGATACAGCCTTGAGCATGGGGGAATGGTACAAATACACACCTGCAAAGACAGAGAGAACATGACAGGGAAATGGCTACACCCTAAGTGTCGGGTTTGAAAGCAATTTTAATGTGAATGAAAAGCCTCTGAGACACTTGGACACAGGATTTTTTTATATCTCTACTGTCTCTGGAGAGAGGCACCAGGGATGAAACAGGGGTGTGTTCTGCTTGAGATGTCTCCTGCCACTGTGAAAACAAAGGCAGCTCCCAAGCAGATTTTCAGGACCAAAGACAGCTCTTATTAGACCATTCCCACTTTGTTTCATTTACCATGTGAGGCAAATGTGGGGGTTCCTTTGGCAGGCATTTGGGTACAGGCTACATCTTCCCATCTTGTAAGTCAGAGCTGTTGTTCAGCAGATTTGCAGCTTCATTTCTTCTGTGGGTGACCATCTTTCCATCATTTTGGTGAGAGACAGATAATGAAGGAAATGAAAATTCTAAAAAAATTAAAACCTCTACAAAGTTGGCTGACTTCCCTAGCAAGAAAGTGAGGAAGGCCATCTCATCAGTCAAGATGCTCATCTGACCCTTATTCTCTCTTCATGTCAAAGACAGACACTGTGCCTTGCTGGAGTCCTGCCACAGACTGATGGTTCTGCCTGTCCTAATTCCACGTGTCGCAGGATTGGCACTGTCTGGGTGTGACCTAGGAAGAGGCCAGAAACAACGTTTAGAGAGGTGAACTCAGACCCTAGCAGCTGTGTATCAAATGGTACAGAAGCAAGTTTAGGACTCCCTCTAACCCAGCCCCCTGCAGACAAGCCAAAACCAGCAGTTCTGCTAATGAAGCACAACTTTGCAGTACTTCGTAAGCGAGCAAAATTTACTTATTCTTGTGTTCATACACTCTGAGCTGGACTCTGGTACTTCTGAGGTAACCATTTATTGGTGAAAGAAGGGAAAATGCTTTCCTGAGTGCAACATAATTTGTAATTTAATCACTGCAGGTCGAAGAAATCTCCCAGCCCATACAGTGGTTACAGAGGATCATGCTTAAGTTTCCTCTTCAGGTTTACATTGGGTATTAGAAAAGTTCAGTCAAATGCTGATCACTACTCTGATAATACTCATGACAAATAGAAGTGTGAGAAATCAGAGTCCTATAAGTTAATATACCCTAGAATGCAGTTCTGGCTGTGCTCTCCAAAGAAGCCTGAAATTTTATATTTCTATGTAGTGATTTTTAAAAGTATTTACTGTGATTCTTTTCTAGGAATGAGTATGACTTTGGACTTTTTAGTCTTTCTGAAGGGATCATACTGAGGTTTTGATGCTGCTTGGTGTAATGAATCAATGTTCAGCTCAACCTTTTTGTTCCTAAATATCAACGAACATTTGGCAAATTTCTACTACTGCTCATTTTGACAGGATGAGGACAGCATTTCCTTGTCTGATAGTAGAGGTGACTAATGATTCTGTATTCTTCAAGCACACAAAAAAATGTGCATTTATTACCATTGTTCATTTGATTTGCATTTTATTCCACTCTCCTTTTTAGCTCTCGGGGTAATTTTTGCATGTTCTACTTATTTAAGCTGTCTGGAGTTACAGCAGGAAAGCTCAGAAAAGATTTTACAGAATGAAAATTTTGAGTTTTTCAGTCTTTACCCTTGAAGATCTCCAAAGCAGAGCAATCTGTCAGTCTCTTCCTTCATTACTCTTTGAAAGTTTTTCATGCAATGAAAAAGAAAAATCCATTCTTTCATTTCCCTTTCAACAGTACAGAGCACTCTTACATGTTATTCCACAGAATTTATAGTTTTTCAGTAAAATTATTCATAAGCTGCTTTTCTTTGTCTGTAATGACCTCATATGGATGCCTATAACAAGTAAAAGCTTTTGTTCTCCTGGCAAACAATGAAATATCCATGCCTGCAAAAACCTCCAGGAAAGATGACTAGCAATTAATCATGGTAAAGAAATAATAAACCCAGCAGATCTGGATGTGGCTTTATCAACAGACTTGATGCCATTCCTAGCATTTGTTGTATTTGGGGATTTTCTGCAAACAAATTAACTTCTTGATCACCTGCTCACTCTCTGAGTCGATCTTAAAACCATATTCAGAAATTTAAGCTGTAAGTGGGTAAATCTCAGGAGCCAGGTGAAATTTTAATCAATTGATGATGTTGAAAGATAAGAAGAAATTCTGCTCTCTTCTTAATGTTACACCATCAAACCTAAAGAGAACAATTGGGGTTCTCTTAAATAAAATGGAGATGCAAAATTTGAGCAGTCCTAAATTTATGAACTCATTTAATATGCAACTTTGTTAAAGAGTAGGATTTCTTTCCTTTTTTGGTACTTAAAAATCTTTTGTATACTTTCTGTGAGTGAGAACTAATTTTAGGATGGCCAAATATATATTTGCAAAGTATTTAGCTGATACCTGGAAGAGGGAAAAATTCATAAAACACTGCTCAAGCTTTCCTCTTTCCAATGAGTTCACTAATGGGATGCATAGCCTGGATTCTGGACTGCTGATATTTACTAGGCTGCTAGTAGTCTGCTTTTAGACTCCTAATTGTGGAGAGTTTTTAGAACGTAAATAAACAGTAAACTACTTTTTGCTAATTTTTTTTCATGTACCAGAAATCTGTGGCACTTATCTAAGATCTTTTATCAGAGATATATATTGCTAAATAATAAAACATATTTCTGGACAATAAAATCATGTTACTATTTGAAGCTATAACTGCCTTCTCATTTTATTTCTCTTGGGGTCATTATAAACTAAAAGTTGTTTTCTTGCTGGATGGGTTTTACTTTCCTTCTCAGTAATGGATTTGTCACTCTTCACGCAGTATGCTTTCAGTCCAGCCTCAACTTTGAAAGAAGCAGGGTGTCTCAGGCTGGTGAGCAATGCTTTTATCTGATTTTGGTAGCACAAACTGAAAGGATGTAACTGTGTTCTATCCTTTAGTAGAGCATTCCAAAATTCAACATCTCCATGTCTTTCTAGGCTATCCAGTCTTTCTAGCCTTCCTTTTCCTTTGCTTTATGTGCAATACCCAGAAAATGACAAAAAGTCAGACCTCTGCTTTAGGAAATGCCTTCATTACATCTCTATGTTACTTTTTTTCCATTTTGTTTCCTGCTTTTTTTCTCACTGAGGAGACAATATTTTCTGATCATTAGTGATTTTTGCACCCCTTGTTCTTATTCTGCATATGAAAAAATCCTGGATGTTACTGCAAAAGTCACTTCGAATCATTCTGCTTTACCTTGTGTATGCTTCATGGAAATTTTTGTTCCAAAATATTTCCTCTTCCAGCTCAGAATCTAGAAGCTTGAGGATTACTTTGCTTATATGTTTTTTTAAAAAGTTTCCTCAGTTTACAAGAAGCAAACAATTCTTCTTTTTCCCTTTTACACAGTAAAAGGTATTTCCAATGTTTCCTAATTCGGTAAAGGGTTTGCCAGAGAGATTCTCTAAACATAGGTAAACTCTGTCTGTGTGAGTTGATAGATATTACTTTAGATCATTTTTCTAGAACTGCTAAATGCAGTTCTCCTTTTCTCTCCCCTGGGAATTAAACTAGTTTTTTCAACCTTCATGATAAGAGAGATACTTAAAATTCTGGTAGATAACCATTCCTTATCTCTTGAGAATATCCACAACAAGTTCAAGCACTGAGGTGGAGAAACACTTGAATGATATGTGTTTAAACTTTTTTAATGATGCATAAATTGTGCCTTAAACTGAGGAGGAGACACTCTTCTGTACAAACTCATATATCAGTGTATACACAGTTTCTGTGGGTGGTGATGCCCATTTCATTTCATTTCATTTCAGATTCTTTCTTTTGGTTAGAATATTAGAATAGTCTTGTCAGCTGTTTGCTGATTCCACACTTCTCTTACCAGAGCACAAAGATTTTTTTGACAGAAGAACTTGAAACAGCATGTTGAAGTTTGCTTTGGCCAGCCAATTACAAAGTGTGGGCAAACATAACTTCAGGCAGTGCCTGGAGTTTTTGTCATTCCAGCACGACCTTCTGGACATAAAACTATCCTGTGTGGTAGGGCACCAAGTTTCTACAGGACATGTGAGTTTCAACCTGGCATAAGTGCTCTGAGCTGCAAATAGGGACAAAATTGCTAGTAAGTCACTGAGGATCCTGTTCATCTCAGCTCACATTAGCTCTCACAGAAAAAGGGAGTGGGCATCTGTTAATCTCTATAGGATCCCTTCATTATAATTTACACAGATTTCACTGCCTGGAAATAAGTGGAAAGGCCCACTTGTAACTCTCAAGAAAGGACAGCATATGGCTGAATCTGACAGCTGTTCTTCCAGGAAAATAGCAGACTCCCTTTTCCAAATTAATTTCATTTGAGTTGCTAAATGTGTTCATTACTTCTAATGTTGCTCCCTTTTGGTAACCTCTGCTGGTATGGAAGAATGACCTTTCCTGAGGTAACATTCTAACACCCTAAAAAAGAATTCTGAACTACTTGAGTCAGAGAGAATAGCCATGACCCTTCAGCCAAGTGCATGAGCCATTTGTCTGTAAAAACCTGGGGAAGAGTGTGTCCCGGGTCCCAAATTCTGCTTAATGACTTGAACACCCCTTTTATGGAAAACTTTTACCTTTCCCCATCTTTGGAAACAGAGTGGTTGTAACATGTTGCTTCCACTGTCAGTTGCTGACTTTACATACTGTTGAGTAATCTGAAATATTCTGGCTGGCTCTTTGAAACGTTGCTGTGAATTATGAGAGCTTTCTAACTCTACATTTACGTGTGGATACAGAGTGAGTTCATTAGTGTGCCTCTGCATTGTTTCCATAAATACTTCAGCTTCACGTTTACTAACAGAAATATTGTGTGGGCTTTCAATTACTCTGCTAATGAGCTTAAATATGTTTTAGTTGGACTTGAATTAGTGTGAGGAATTTTTTTTTTTCTGAGGCAGTTAGTATAATGAGGTGAAAGGTGTTCTGTGTGCTGCTGAATAGCTTGGGTGTGACTGGATTAATCTTTAGTGCTGACAAGGCTTCCTAGAGCGTATCTGCTTTCCCTCTAAAGATAAAATTAAAAGCTCAGGGCACTAAATCTCTGCTTCTGTCGTATCCACATGAAAGAAGTTATAGCACAGATCAGGGAGCCTGAAAGACCAATTTTGTGTTGTCATACAACGTGAACCAAAATGATGTTGTCCCAGAGCAGTAGCTTGCACCTGAACAGCTCAAGTGAGCACCTTCATTGATTCAAAGGATCAGAATGTGTTTCTGGTGATCTTCATCCAAGTGCCTCACCCATTGAGGCTGACTGTAGCCCCTTGTGGTTTGTGTTGAGAATTATAAGGGAAGAGAGCAATGGCAATGGAGGGGAACAGAATACCTTATACCCCTGTTCCTCTTCTTCAGCCTTGTGAAATAATGTCCCCTAGAGGCCTACACTTTCCTCTGTCACCTAATATATTACTCCAAAGTGCCCCCAGGGGACATTATTCAGCAGCCTATAAAAAAAATTTATATTCCCTGAGCCAAAAATTTAAAGTTTTGGGTTTTTTACTTTCCCTTATAGCACAAGGCATATATTTAATATCAGTATCTCTCTGGCTCACCACCTTCTGACAGAGATATCAACTGCTTTTGTCTCTACCTTGTCTTCCCACCTCCATCCCCACTTTTCCAAAAGAGCAGGAAAGAACCTATCAAATTAGGAAATAATAATTAAATGATATGTGCTATGTGTTTTATTTGACAAGACAGATTCTCTGAAGGGCAGCTGGATGAATGAGTGATGAGCAGATAAGTTTCAGAAAAGCAAGAAGGGATTTGTCTTTAATAATAAATGTTCCATCTGAAGGTAAAATTATGATTGCATATCATAAAACCCCCCCAAACTAATAAAATAAAAATGCAATAAATTATTCATGCTGGGCTGATTTAGTGTTTACTGAAAAAGTCTGGCTACCTCCTGGTATTACCTGACATTTCCTTATGTTGACATGACAGACAGAGGAATTATACCCTGTTGCTAATACTAACAAACATCTCTTTTCCCAGGACACTAGAAATAAAACTGTCATTTTTCCAAGATGCAGGTCACAATAGGTCTCTGTCTTTCCCAGATTCTAAATTAAAAAATCTTGAATCAGGTGCCAAAAGAGCAATCCCACACAGAAGTATACTTGGTACTTTTTACCTAGTTTTTTGGGGTTTTTTTTGTTTGGTTGTTTTTTTTTTTTTAATTCCTGAGGTCTTAGGATGATCTGAAGACACATATTCAAGGATTTCTTTTGAAATCTGAAGGGTCAGAAATTAATCTCCATTATTAGCTTACTTAATTTTTAATAATGTTCTAGATTCTATTTTCATTTCATCACTACAGAAACTGGGGCTTTCCAGGAAAAAAATACAGAAAAAAAATTTTTATCCGATAAAACTTTCAATCAAATCACAAAATTTGTCAGCCAAAAAGAATGCTAAGTGTGCAGCCCAAATTTGTCAATTGCCTGCTCTTGCTCCCAGGCAATACATCATGTGTGACATTTTCACTTCAACTTAGATCCTTCTTGACTTCCTCTGATATTTTTTTGCCTTTTTCTCCTGATTTCTTGATCTCTGTCCACCATCTGAGGTCTTTTCACTTCACTGTCTTTAAAATTGTCTTGGCTTTGCTGAAAGATCTTCACATTTTTGCATGATTTTTAGTCAATCTTTCTCCAGTATGCCCCCACTGATACTTTCCCTCTCCCCTTCCTCTACCAGCCTACTTCTATCCTACTGAGATTGAAGGTCTACACTCTACCTGAAATGTAGGATTCTCTCAGACCCTTCTACAACCCTCAATTGCAAATCACCTGGAATATTTTCCCTTTTTTTTTCCTCTGGAAAAATCATAGGAAACTGGACTGAAGGAAAAAAAACCAAACCAAACCAACAAATATCTTAAAATAGGGGAAAAACTTATTAATGAAAAAAAGGATAATTTTTGGCACTAAATTTTCCCTGAAAAATAAAAATTTTTCAGATTCCAGTGTTAAATTTTTCTGGACTGATTTCTAGTTTGGAGGGTAATATTTTGCAGATAAGTGAAAGGAAGTTTATCTAAGAGGAAGTTTAGGAGTGCACAGTGAGACTGGTATTTTCACAGTAAGGCTTTACTATACAGAAAAGATAGTGTGCTAACTAACTGGAGTATAATTTTACAAACCAATTGCTATTTCACCTTTGCACCCCTCTTTCTCTTTCCTTTCCCCTCCTCATCACAAATTATAGCAAATAATGACACCATTCGTTAGCAGTTGCTCCATAATTCGTGTACAGTCTGCAACAGCTGAAAAATTCACACCCAAGAAATTAAGCTTTTTTAACTTTTTTTCATTTAATAAATTAGCACGACTATTTTGAAGCCCTAGCATTCATTTCAGAAGGGGAAATTGCATATAGATATTTTATAGACCCAGATGATAAAACAAAAATTGTGCATAGGTAGTATATAGTACAGGGAAAAGAAGAAAAAAGAAAAGAAAAGAAAAGAAAAGAAAAGAAAAGAAAAGAAAAGAAAAGAAAAGAAAAGAAAAGAAAAGAAAAGAAAAGAAAAGAAAAGAAAAGAAAAGAAAAGAAAAGAAAAGAAAAGAAAAGAAAAAAGAAAAGAAAAGAAAAGAAAAGAAAAGAAAAGAAAAGAAAAGAAAAGAAAAGAAAAGAAAAGAAAAGAAAAGAAAAGAAAAGAAAAGAAAAGAAAAGAAAAGAAAAGAAAAGAAAAAGGACTATGAGAAAAGCAACATAGTCTAGTTACTATAGAACTGAGTCTTGGAAATTGCAAGTACCTTCCCAAAGGAGTTGCTTTGACAGGTCCCTGCAAGTTCTGTGATTAAAGCAGTTTTAGACTAAAACTAGATAATATCATATCCCTCTTTTGATGGAGAAAAGGAAAAGAATTGCCTAGCCAATTAACCTAATCTGGGTTTTGTCTAATTTGTCTGTTTTGTGCAACCACAGTGTTAACCAGCAGTTCAGTCCTCTAATCCCCAGTGCTATATGGAAGAAAAGAACCATTTGTATATTACAGTGTAATCACAATATCTACTAATTTCCTCCTATACACTACAGGCCTCGTTGGAAAGGAGATTGCTGGCATTATCCCTATTTTATAAATGAGGAGCCTTACAGTACAGCAAAATGATTTCTCAGGAACTGAGAGTTGCTGATAAAGTGGAGCCTGATATCAGTGAAGCTGATAAAGGAAGAATAAAACTCAGTTATCCTAAATTCTCAGCACAGTTCACTCTCTGCAAGCTTCAGTGCTTACTTGCATCTGGGATTATGACAGAAGTCTGCAGCAAACCTTTTTCCCCTGCATTTCTAACTAATTTATTTTCTAATTTTCTTAATATCACCACACACCAAAGTGAATAATTACAAAATTGCTTGCTTTCTGTATGTTGTGTCCACAAGGACATAACAAGGACATTTTAGTGGTGATACAAAATAAGATTGACTTCAAATAAGAGTTCTAGCACTCACTTTCCCTTTTTTTAAAAGGGGCCCATGGACTCATTTTGGTGCTTTCCCAAAATGAGACACAAATCTCCATGGATTGAAGGGAATGCATTGTTTGAAAAAGCCCTGCAAACCTTCACGGCTTCATAGCTCTTCATCCCACACGAACTCTCCAAGGAGCCTCTGTCTACTGTTCTATTTCAGACACTTATGCCGTGCCCCAATCCTGGCCAGAGGTCTCCTCCCCTTCCAGTAACTAAGCTCTTGTACCAAAGAATGAGAGAAGGGGGCTTTTTCCTGTAATTTAAGGAGGTCAGTTGTAAGACCCCTAACCTCAGCTCATTCCTTATAGAGGCAGGATTTTCTGAGAGGTCAGAACCTTGTTAATATATGAATTGTTTTCTTTGGGATATTTTGACCTTCAGATAGAATTCAGAAGCTAGATTAAGAATCTAATAAAATCCTGGCAGGAATGTAGAGATTTTCCTGCTTCTCCTACTCCAAAGAGAATAAACCAAATAAGAAAGGCAGAAATTACTGTGCCTAATGTGTCTGGACAGTGAAATTTCCATAAGACTTTCAAATTGTGTCTTGACCTAGCTGGAACTAAAGTTACACTTTCCCCTTTGACATATTTGTGTGTTTGTGTGCTTTCTCAGTCCTCACTGCTCCAGGACTCCTTAAACTAGATAGATTAAAACCTTTCACAACCTATAATCTATAAGCAAGTCTTTCATTAGTTAATCTCCTCCTGCACTTAGCCAGCTGTCACCTTTTTTTTTCCCTGAAAAAAAAGCTAGTAAAAAATTTAGATCTTTATTCCTCTTTTGTGATGAGAAGCATCTCTGCAGGTCACCATGCCCTGAAGAGCAGGTGGACAATATCAAGCTTGTTGCTTTAAGATACTACAGCTGTTAAGTATTTTTGCTCTCTGAGGGCTGGCAGGTGAACACCAGGACCTCCTGAGTTCCAAAAGCTAACAACTTAAAAAAGCTATTTTTGATCTCTAAGGCACCAGATCCTTGCTATCTGAAACCAACTTTCTGTGCTTAGGTGAGGAGTGGACTGAACAAAGCCTTGCAGGATCTCCACCTAGACTCTGTTTTATTGGCCCCTCTTGGGTTTGCAGCAGCTCTGTGCTGCTGAGTCCCAGAGTTAAGGGCATGGTTAATGATTAATGATTAATGGCACTGCATATATGGAGCAGCCATGAGGAGACACCCCCTCTTAGTCGGCAAAGCAAAGACTGAAGTGGCAGCTACCTATGTTGGGGACAATCAAAGAAAGAGTCATCAACATCCCAGAATGAAAATGTGTCTGCATTGATTTTAGATGTGGGGAGCGTTATGAGATGTCATCCATCATATCTGACTGGCAGCATGTTTGGGGAGGGTAGACCAAAGCATGGAGCCATGCCAAAATACTCTTAAAATTTGGCAAGTTTAAGAGAACAAGATTGCCTTCCCTGTAAGACAGAAAACTAAGTTTGAAATTAATTACTTACCTCCTAGTACTCCTGAAACTGTTGCTTGTTCCTATGCTTAGCTGTTCTTTAGCAGAATAATTTGAATATTTTACAAGAGCACTTAAAGCTTATTTGCTGAAACAGCCAAAATTCTTTATTTTAGATGTATATGGAAACTTGATTGCTTTTTCCTTAATTGGCACTACAACTGTAATCTTTTGAAAACACATTAGTCCCACCGTTGTCACAGATGCATCTTCCAGAATTCATTGAATTTAGAAATTATTCTGTTTCTTCCAGTATTCATTGAATTTAGAAATGATCCTCGTTTCTAAGATGAGGTTTTTATTATAGCACATTTCAACACAATTAACCTGTCCAAGCTTTAGGAGTAGTTATGGCCTCAATTCTGTACATTCAAAAATGGAATGGCTATACACTTCTTGCCACTATTCACCACCTGCCAGTCCTTGAAATATTCTAGGCAGTTACATTTCCTTGGAAGCTTGCGTGTTGGAAGAAAGCAAGTTGTAAATTATTTGGGCTATCAATGTTCACTGAAATTGGGCATTAATGTGTGAGGCTGAACAACTGTCTTTCTATTTTTGTATGTTTGTTTGCTTTTTAAAAAGAGCCACATCCTTACCTGAGACCAGACTGAAGAGTTGTGTAAGTGGTGAGAAAGCCTAGATGCAAAGATCACAGACACGTGCAAAGCTGTAAAGTGAAAAAACCCAGGTGTTTGCTGCTTGCTCAGAGACAGTGGTCTCTCCTGTCTCTGTGTTTCACCAGTGCAAAGCCAAAGGAACCATTCTAACAGGTGGTGTTATAGTCCTATTTTTCCAAGGATTATGACCCGAGTCCAGGAGCCGGTTTGTGGGGCTGGCTACTCTTTCTGATACAGTGCATCTTGTTTGTAATGAGGTTTTACAGTGAAATAACTTCTGAATGGCTTAACAACTGCAGAATTTTTCAAGTTTTGATCTGGGAGTAGTGGTGAAAAGTGGAGTATAGTACTACAGAAAGAGATAGGAAGCAATTGGTGAAACTATTCAAGGGTTTAAAATCAAATGTTTAATGATCAATAGTATTCTGTTATTCCAAATATCATCCTTGGTGTGTGCATATATGCTTAAACAATTCAACAAAGCGCAGTCTGCTGTTAGCAGAGGTGTTCTATTCACAGAGCCACAGGGAGAGCAGAACAATTAGAAATAGCTTGAGACCAAATATTTCAACTTTTGGAACCATTTTAGCAACAGTATCTGGAGTGTTTCATGAGAACTGCTTTATGACCTCTCGGCTCATTCTGAATAGCTTACTATATTTGTGTCAAAGTTACATTAGGATGATAAATGTGCCTAGGATTTCAAATACAACATTGAGTAAACCTGCCAGATGATGTTTATACTCCAAGTGTCTCTCACCGATATTTCTTTTCCTTACAGATTTTTTTTTTTTTCTGTGTTTGTTTGCTTTTTAAAAAGGAGCCACATCCTCGCCTGTGGCCAGACTGAAGGGTTGAGTAAGTGGCGTGAATGCATAAATGCAAAGATGATCAGAAAATCATCTTTGCAGTGCCTTGACGTTGCTGCTTCTCTGTGTGGGTCTGTTCCCTCCCACTGCACAGAAGGGGCTCTGCAGAGCTGCAGTTTGTGCTGGCTGTGGCAACGATTTGAAGCTAAGGAAGCCTGACGCTCCTGCAAGGAGTCTGCCTTGATCCTATGCCCAGGCCTTACCCTCCCAAATAGTCACACCAGCTCACTGTGTGCTCTGAGTGCCTGTAGGACTCCCTTGCTGCTGGTGCAAAAGACCTGCAGGTCTAAGTCATAATGGGCTGTTTTAATTTCAGCTTTTCTCTCTCACCCAAGACTGTAATGTGGCAGTAATGGGAAACATGCATGGGATATCTCTCTGGTGTTATTCTTGGCTACCCACCAGGCACCAAATCTGGGATTATCCAATGTGTTCCACTAATGGGCTGCAATTTTCATCACTTGAAATAGGGGTAGACCACGTTCATTCCCATCTGCTAATTTTGAATGCTAGTGATGCTCTAATATTGCATGAGTTCAAATGACGGCTTAAGTGTTGTGGCAGCAAAGAACAACTTCCATAAATGTCACAACTTGGAGCACAGCTTCAGCCCAGCTATTTGGGTTTTGGAAATGGATTTATACATGAGTAGAATTTTTTATTTTAAAGAAACCTTCTTATTTCCATACCTATATCTTCCTACCTCTCCTCACACTTCCACAGCCCATACTGCCAATGCCAGCGTTCCTTTTTCACTCACAGAGAGGAAGGTGGTTGCAGTGATAAATTTCTGGCAAAGATGGTGATGGTAGCTCCATTTTTAGGAGATATTTCCCACAGTGGTGAGTAGGAGGATGAGGAAAGTTAGTGGGAGAGTGGAGAAAAAGAGAGAAATTGTTGCCTGCCTTTCATTCTCAGTCAATGAGAAGACTGAGTGCAGACCCTTGCCTTCGCAAGGTAAGTAACCTGCCGATGTGAGACAGTAAATGTTCAGGCTCCTGTGAAGAAATGTGACAACTGCCATGTTGAGACTCAGCAAGCACAAGGGTCATTTGCATACTCAGAAAGAACTGCTCTTTGTATGCTTTTATTCTGAGTTATTTGTTAAAGTTTGAATACATTTCAGATTAGGACAGATGCAAGTGAGGAGAAAAAGAATCCCCAGTTTAGTTTGGTCTGCTTTTTCTTATTCCCTTTATTGTGCAGTTGAGAGCTGGCCCTCAAAACTTGCGTGTTACTGAATGTTGAGATGTTGAATCCCCAGGAGCTGGGAAGCTGGAATGATTGTTTGAATTTGATGGCTCTGAATTTTATGGCTCCTCTCTGCTCACGTTCTTTCTTGTACCTTTGTATCAAGACTAACCAATTCTTTTTTCTTTTTCTTTTTTTTTTTTTTTTTTTTTAATTTCAAGGATGATACCAGCTACAAACAAGGCCTTTGTTGTAACCAACCTTGTATCTGGAACAGGCTATGACCTCTGCGTCCTGGCAATGTGGGATGACACGGCCACAACCCTTACTGCCACCAATATTGTGGGATGTGCCCAGTTCTTCACCAAAGAAGACTACCCTCAGTGCCAGTCAATGCACAGTCAGTTCCTGGGTGGGACCATGATTCTGATCATTGGAGGCATCATTGTGGCGACCCTGTTGGTGTTCATCGTAATTCTCATGGTCCGCTATAAGGTCTGCAACAATTCCCAGGGCAAGATGTCTAATGTCAGCAACGTCTACTCACAGACAAATGGAGCACAACCAGTTCAGAACGGAGTCTTGCCCCAAGTCAATCCCAAAGTGGTGGTGAGAAATGAACTCATGGAGTTTAACTGTCAGTCTGCGCGGAGCAGCATCTCCTCTTCCTCCAGCTCCGCAAATAGCCGTGACTGTGACAACTACAGCCTCCAAAGTGAACAGGGCACATTGTCCAGTAAATGGAGGCCTCCTTCCCGGTCAAAACACAATATTGACCGGCTAATGGGAGCTTTTGCCTCCCTGGAACTGAAATGTCAGAAAAAGGAGGAAACGACAGACTCCAGAACTTCCACGGTGGCCCGCCACTCGGACAAAGAGCCACTGCTGGGCCAGTCAGAGTCCAAACTCCGCAGCTTCCTCATGTTGCCTCTGGAGGGCAAAACTAAACGTAGCCATTCTTTTGACATGGGGGACTTTGCCACATCTCAGTGTTGCACCTACCCAAAAAAGATAACAAACATTTGGACAAAGAGGAGCCTCTCGGTCAACGGCATGCTTTTGCAGTATGATGACAATGACCTAACGGGGGCCAAAGGGACTTTTGGGAGCTCAGAGTGGGTGATGGAAAGCACAGTGTAAATATCAGTGTCTCCCCCCTTCTCTTCTCCCCCCTTGTGTTATAAAGCGTGGTTTGCTTCAGGGCCGTGCAGTTGGAAACATTTTCTGTTGTACTGGCCAAAAAGATAGGCAAGCAAGTTACAGGAATAGCAAAAGAGAAAGAGGGTCATGAAATGTGAATTGGCACACACGGTACCATTCCTGTTCTGGCCTAAACTAAACCATGCGTGAATGTTTCAAGGAATTTGCTAGTTGTATTTAGCATTGCTTTCCAAAAGTTACTCAGACTCCTGGTGAACCTTCACACAAGATTAAAACAAGAAAGATGAAAAGGGGTTTAACAGCAGAAATTTAATTTTACAGGGTTTCTTTTTACTTTCTTTCTTTGTTTTGTTTTTGATTTTTTTTAATGGCACCCTTTTTTTTTTTTTAAAACCACAGAAATATATTTCTGTGGACTGGTGCTAGGATATATCTGGTTGTCATTCCAAGGAATTTTCTCAAAAGTGCAGGCAGGGCACCCACAGGGACAGCTCAGAGTAAATTGTTTAGCATAATCTCATGGTTTTAACTGTGACATCTGGGCAAACAATATTTGTTGTTGAATGGATTTTTGGTTCGTATTTAATTATTTCTCTTCTGTTTTGATTTGTTACTGCTTTTGAGTTGCTTTTTTCCCACAACACAAGGTATGTTTCCATGCATATTTTGGTTTTATTTTCAGCCTCATCAAATTCCCCAGATGGAAAGGAGGATATGTACAAAGCTCAAATATCTGATGTACTGTATAACCCACTTCTAATACTATCCCTTTTTGTCCTAGGAAAAATTAAATCTAGGGACAAATAAAAAAAACCATCCTCTTTCTTCCATCTCCTTCATAACCTCTTCTTGTCAATGCTCAAGGCAGATTGCGGCAAATAATTGACATCTGTAGGGATGTTGCTATCAAAGATGGGGAAAATAGTTATCAGTATACCCTAACAAAGGATAAAGAAAGGGAAAACAAAAGTAGCTCCTGGGAGCTCTCCACATTATGGATAGCAGTGGCTTTTGGTAGGGGTCATGCTCTGACTCCACTAAAATGACAGACTTGCACCCTACTGTGACAAAAGCTCCTTGTCTGTACGGTCACCATGACATGTCTTGACTGTATGAGTAGCATCAGGAAAATTGTGGTTTTGTGTATTTCAGGGGATTGGTTATGTTCCAAATTAGCCACAGAAGTTGAGTAAAATTTGGGTATCACAGAGGATGGAGTGTCCCATGTATCCCCTGCATTACATAAAGCTCTTCCCCAGTCTGGTGCACTCCTAGTCCCCTGTCTCTCATCCTCAGGAAGATACTTATAACAGGAGCTCTTCAGGGTTTGTAAACAGGTTCTCAAATTGGTTTTTGGTGAGCATTGGTGTGGTTGTAGAAATACACATGACCCATCCAGCAGAATTTATTTTCCTTACCAATTTTACTGTGATTTCTAACATTCTGCTAGCTATTGCAACTGTCCTGTCATTTGTTTATTTATTTGTTTGATCAGTTGTTGGGAACCATTCTGAAATTGCACATTGTTACCATGATTTTGTAAAAGAGGTGGAGAAAGTATGCAAGGCACAGAGAAAATAACACATGAAAAAACTCTATGTATATTTTTTTTAAAAGGTTCAGAGATATATTGTGACATGGCTGTGTACTTGATCTTGTATTCGTCATGTTTCCTACTTGGAGTTTTAGATAACGACATCCCTGTGATCAGAATATTTTTTCCTTTATTTTATTTCTCTTTTTTTTTTCTTTTTGCTACAAAATGTACAGTAAAAAAACATCCTTGGGAAAAAAAAAAGCCCTGCTTTTCATTTATTTGTTATTCCGTGGACTGCTTTGAAACCTAAGTAATTATTTTTTAAATGATCTTTAAAATTTAGACATTTGTTTTTTCTTTACCATAAACTGTCTTTGACTTCAGGATTTTAGGTATAAAGCAGGAATCAAGAAATACATACCTTTTTGGAATGCATGAAAAAAGATCTGGTAAAGACATTTCTCCTCTTCCTCTTCTTACATTTATACAGGTCCATATAACTAGAGTACTCTAAACACTGATCTAAAATCTGCAGACAGAAGAGGTAGCATTTTTAGACTTAAGGACCCAATTTTCTGTAGGTTTTTGCTCAGATTCTTGCCCACCAACAGCATTAATAGATTCAAGAGAGATCCAGTCAAACTTTGTTTGGAACATTTCTCAAACTCTGTTTTTCTCACACTTTCTGAGACGAATGACACCTCCAGTGCCAGAATCTACATAATCCAACTGTCCAGATGGCAGTTCATATTAACCACTAATGACATGTACATTTATGTTGCACTGAAAACTCTTCAAGAAGTTCTTGTAGTGAATTAGTAATTTTCTTTTCCTTGTTCCACTGTGGTGCAGTTGGATTTTTTTATTATGTTGCTACTTCACTCTGAACAGGACATCTGGGTTGTTTTTAATTTAGACATCGAGTTCATCTTAAATATTAGTAACATATGCAGCCATGAATTTTCAAAATATATCACATACTTAAAGAGGACTACTCTTTCACATTCCCATGTAAAATTAAAAGAAGTACGCCAACAGATGCAGTTTTAAAATAATGGATAGTTGCCAAAGAACCAAGGTAATAAATTCCACATTCTAGCAGCTGCATTTATTATGGTTAATCATAATATTAATTCATTTAGCTTTAATGAATGAGGCTCAATCCACACCAGCTGATTTGCAAATACTGAGCTAAATTAAACAGGTGCTGGGCAACTACCTTTTGTGCTCACAGTACTTGGGGGGAAGAGGATTCAGGACTCAGGTGAGGCAGGGTGCCTCACATTGAATCAGCAAGTGGCCAGCCCTCAGAAAGGGCTGGAGCTACTTATGGGTGGTAATCATCCTTTAGGTGCCTTCAGTCGCAGCCCTACTGCCACTACCAACAAAGCAGGCCTTTGGAATTATCCTGTGGCTTCCTCTGTACCCCTCTGAGAGCTGCTGAGGGCAACTCTGTAGTTTGGGCTACATTAATCTGACCAATCTCTACCTTGCCTCTGTTTTCCTGCACGTACCTCACTCAGCACCTCTGGGTTTGATCATTCTTCTGTAGTGCTGCCATAGCAGGGATTCTTTTTTGCCTCACTTCTGAGCACAACCACACATCAGTGCTTCCTGAAATGATACATAGATGCCCACTCACTTGGTGCAATAAATATTTTCACTCATCGTTGAGGAGCTGAGAGAGCTTCAGTGGCGTAGCCCTCTCATCTCAGAAGAGAGAAGAAGAGACAACTTCTACACTGAGATGTTTATATGGGGTCTCTCAAGTTAATATGGGGTAGTCTGATGGGCAGCTGCACCAGCCATGCTTTAGGGGCAAAGGTCAGGTAGTGCAGATAGTAAGGAAAACAACAGAGATCAAAAGGAGCCTTTGGAAAAGAGAAGTCTGAGATATTAGGGGGGCTAGAGAGTTTAAAGTGAGGTCTATGGGAATAATTGAAGACATCTGCATATGCATATGTAACTCCTGTAAGTTCATTTTTTGAGGTGTTTTATGATAGTGTAACTAGCTTTGTTCCTAAAAATGTATGTCATTGGCTTGAAAGAAGAAGATATGATTCTACTGTTAAATTACACAGTTAGGGCCGCTAAAAATCCAAACCAAATCCCCAAAATATCCTATCATCCTGGAGAATATTAAGCAAGATGACAAAATGGAAATTTTTGAAATTAGTGACTATGTGGATTTCATTTGATGTCTGCTAAGAACCAAATGGTTGTATGAAATGAAAATAAAAGTGTGTGTATGCCTGTGTATGTACATATGCATAGCAAAGCAGACCAGACTATTTCCTTACATTTATATCCTTACAGATTACATGAATTGTAGTATATTTCTGGTTTCAAATGTTCTTTCTGAGTTTGCCAGCTCTAGAGAATAGCAAACTTTCCCACTTCTCTTAGAGGAAGATAACCCATTTGATATGTCTCCAAACTACACACTTTACTTGGTTATAATTGAGAATAATTCACTTGTAAAGCAATGCATAACTAAGAAATGAGAGGTGTCTCTGCCCAACATGATGTGAGATTGAAAAAGTGGTATATTTCCCTTTGCTAACTTGTTTGTATTTCAAATCATGGGACTGATCTGCTCTGGCAAGAGAAGAAAATAATATTCCAAATGCCTGCTTGTTTCATTTCTCAGTCTTCACCCAGTAAACGTTTGTAAAGACAGGCAACAAAACACAGTCCTTGGAGATTTCGGAATGATTGCAAGAAATGCAGCAACTTTAATACATTAAATTTAAGCATTCTAACCTGGAGAGCAATGAATAATTGTACCTGATAGCTAAGAAAGCATTTTAGTCTTTGAACAGCTTGAATGTCACATCTGCTCACAATGTTTTGCACCCATTAACCTGTGGGTAACCCACAGTACACCATATGGTGCTCACAGTACCCCCTTCTACCCCTTGCAGCCTATTTCTCTGGAACCTTTTCTCAGTGACTCTCTGTGTTCAGTGTTTGTAATTGGGCAGTTCTGGATGTGGAATTGTCAAGAAATTTTATTAATATCTGGCATATTTCACCTTTAAATTCCCCTAAACATGATTATGAGATCTCTCTGAAAACATTAAATTAGGGTTGGTTTTAGGCTGCGGGCCAGATGAAAACCAAATCAGATTGCCTTGAAACTCTTGCTTTCAATATAGGAATTTTATGTTCTGCAGTGTGTTTTCCTTGTTCTAATTAACCACTCCTTAATCCCCAGAGGTACAGCATTCCTTAGCATCAGCTGTCAGAAGGCCCTACTACATGAAACAGTGCCAGATGCTTATTCCCAGTATTACACTTCCAACAGATGGCAAATGTCAGAGATATAAATACACATCCAGATACAGATATATCAGCAAGTGCAGGCGTTTGTATTCAGGCATGTACGTCCCCATGCACACGTGGACATGCTGCACTCTTTATCTGCATGGTTTATGATGTACAGGTTTCCTAGCTTGGTAAGAAAGGAACATTTACATTTTTCATTAAATACTAGTGGAAGAAAGGGAGAGAGAGAACAGAAACCTCTTCTTTATAAGAAGCAAATTAGTTGATAAGCTGCATCTCATCCCAGCTGGGAGACATCAGTGCTTCAAATAATGTTAATTGGTGGTGAAAGGGTTCATTCATTTCCTACGACCACTGCGAAGTCTCAGCTCCTCTGTTAGCACATTTATTCAGCTGATGTTCCCACCACATGATGCAGATAAGTCTCCTGTGGATGAGGACTTGGGTTCTGCAGCCACGGGGAGTTACTGTTCTGCATTCATTAAGGATGTTGTGCTTTATTAGTTACCTTGTTTCTTGGGAGAGAGCAGCATCACTCAGTCACATGAGGTGCCCAGACACAAGGCTAAAAAAACTGGTGGGAAAGAGAAACACTGAAAATCAATGGCCTGTATGAGAAGAAAATAGTAACTTTTAAATCCACGAATCTTAGTTTGCAAATAGGAGAGGAAAATGCTCCATTGGTTACCTGTAGAGTTACAGAGGTGGGCATCAACTTAAGGCAAAGGTTTGCCCCTAATATTTTTCATGCAATGAGAAATTGAATGGATATCTTAGATGACACTTTTCAAGTTCCTTCTGTGTGACTAGTCTATTTTAAAAGTATGAATACTCCTATCCCCTTCTCTTCAATGAATAATGCAGACTAGTTTAATGCTGGGCTCTTAAACACCACCTGTCCCATTGATGTGTCAAATCACAAGATAGGTGTCTAACAGGAAAAAAGACTGTTGTTTCAGGGAAGCTGTTCCTCTTTGACAATGCTGTTGGTTTACAGGCATGAAATGCACAATCTGAGAAGGCAAAAGCATGATGAAATGCCATCTTTACGCCCTGAGCCTTGATGAGACTTAAAGTAAAATCCAAAGAGTGGATGTGTTAATCTTCCTTCCTCAGAACATGAGTCAGAGAAGGGAAACTTCAAATAATTAGGCTCATAAATGGGATGTGCCTTTGACAGAAAAATGGTGCTTATCAGATGGATGAGATCCAAGTGTTGCTGCAGCAGGGAGTTGCATGCTATCCCTGGTGGAACAGTCATGCACAAAGGCTGCTGAAGCAGCATTCAAAGGGGATCACTACACAGGTCACAGCTGAGACAGGAGGCATGGAGATGTAGGAACATGTTAGATCCAGCTATTCCATGCCTAATAAATCATTCTATCCTAGTATTCTGTGACATGACACTAATTATTTCAGAGAAAGTACCTTTAGGAAAATTTGGGAGAACTCTGTCCCAAAGCCTGATGGGCTACACATCCTTATCCTCTTCCCCATAAGGAAGCAAAGAATTCCTTCCAAAATTCACACCCTGAAAAATAAAGCACAGCAGAATTAAAACTACGACAAAAAAGAAAAAAAGCTCTGAATGCTTCCTCTTAGAGTTCCTGCCTTTGAGTCTCTCAAGCTTGACTTTAAAATAAGATATTTCTTGTCATCTGCGACTGGGCGGCCTGAGGGACTTGTAAATGGACAGGTGAGTATTTGCAGTGATGATGAGAATATTACTCATTTGCAAGAAGGATAAATTGCACCTTCTGTGTGCTTTACTGTCACTAAATGCAGACCAAAGTTCTTGGCAACAGAAACAGCAACAACATTAAAACACATAGCTACTTTATAAAATATCAAACTTTGGGCCATAATGCAAAAAAACCTGAAAAACAAAAAAACAAACAAAAATTCCATCACCTCAAACAATGACTTCCTTACCTAGTTTTGAGAAAAAAAGACCAGCTATTCTTTCTTGTTTTCAGATATACCTCTGAATGTGTACATAATAAAAAACCTCTGTAGAAAAAAAGATTCATCTTCTAAGAAATCATTGCATACTACCAGGTTGTGTATTATCTGGAGATCAGATAAGAAACACTCAATATAGCAGCAATTTGATCCTAAGAAACTGGTGCTTCTGAATTTTGGGCCAGTAAGAGATGCTGTCTTTTTTTTTTTTTTTTTTCTTGTTTAATAGAAGCCCTAAATGATGGCTTTCTACTGAAGAAACCCCAGCGGGATTGTGGACCTTTAAAATCAAGTTGTGAGGCCAATTCCAAGCTCAGCAGGTGCATGAAAATGCAAACAGGCCTGAGGCCATTAGTACAAATGCTTTTAAGAGCTGCCAGAGAGCCTCAGCTTGCTACATGGTTGGGCTGCTACACAAGCACATCCAAAATGACTGCACAGACCCAAGATTGATTGAAATGTAGCTGCCCGTGATACACTGAGTGTTGGCTAATGGGTAGCACTGGTTAGAAGTCAGGAATGCAGATGAGAGCAATTCAGTTTTGGCTGAAACTTCTGGGCTACAATTTCCTGTGCCTGGTGGGTGCCCAAATCAGAGCATTACTGCTGGTCTGGGCCACCAGAATCTGAGGGGTGAAGCCACCCGGGTTGTATTTCCCTTACAAATACCACTGAGCACAATCTGAATAAGGTCCAGGAACATTTCCCTCCTTGGGGAATTTAGGGTACAGAATCCTGCAGTGAGTCAGTCCAGAGGGGGAGCCCCACTTCTGGCATTAGATCAGTCTGTAAGAACTTGAGTTTATTTGAAATGGAAGGAACTTTCATCTCTAGCCTGGCCTTCCAGGACTCATCACCTTCACCCCTCTACTTCTCTCCTAACTCTCCAGCCCCCTTTCCCATCCCCTGATGAGACTTTATTCTTCTCTGTTTCCTTTTTTACTGATTTGATTTCGGGCAAGAGGCTGTTTTTTTATCTGCTGTACACACCAGCCCAGTCAGTGCCATGAAGTAGCTGCACAGGACAGGAGAATGAGCATGGCTGGTGTGATTTCTGGCCGTGCTCCATTCTCAGTTACTCTGCTGCAGCTTTGCTGCTGACTGCACTGACTTACAATTACAACTATAATTGCAATTGATGGTTACAATTACAGCTGTTTGAATTCTTCAGTGTTACAAGACAACCAAATGAAATGAGATCCTTCATCACTCACAAACTGAGGACCCAAATTTCTGGAGATGTATCTGTTATCATCCTTTAGTGTTCTCTCAATGGGTACATGAACTCAGTTCCATACTGGGGACCGTGCTATATTTTCACTCCTAATTAATAATTTGGGGGTGGCCATTTCAGTGTGATTTCTCCAGAACAATAATAGAGCAAACAACTGACCATAAATAGAGATCAAACAGACCCCCTAGGTTTACCATGCTTCCAGCAGGATGCAAAGCATAGACGTTAAGAATGTCTATGGTGAAAACTGGTGAGCCAGTTTTCAAAGAGCTAAAATGCATTGCTATGTCAGATATGTTAGATTTGCTATTAGTGTCACCATGTTTGAATTGCATCTGGCATTAATATGGATGATACTAGGTGAGGAGCTTCAGAATTAATCTCCAGGACAGGTGACCTGGATTTTAGTGAAGAGAGGATCTCCTACCCTTCAGGTGCCTTATCCTCTCCTGAATATTTTTGAGTATCTATTCTACATGTTTAGTAAGCTAATTGCTGTAAATATTTATTTTATGTAGTTATATAGCTTCATTCCCATAAGTGTAGAATGCAGTGCGGCATGTTCCCATTATCCATATTATTTGTGGTATATATAGATGGGCCACAGTGTTGTTCAGAATGAAATCCCATACAGATACCATATGTTTTTCAAAATCCACCAAAATAAATATCCAGTCATTCAAGAATGTATACTCTTGGTACAAACCAGAGTGGGAAAATAAGAGCTAAATATGAAGCAACTATTGTCAGAAATATGCTTTCTGCCCAAAACTTCAACCCCAAATATTCTGAAAAGAGGTAGATCTGAATTCTTCTGTGTCAGCAGTCTTCCCCAAAAGAGCGGGAGGATATTTTCCTACAATGATAATAACATCTCTTGGTCGTTTTGTCCCTTGTTATTTTTCACCTGATACAAAGCAGCTGATGAAGGAATGATGCTCTCTTTATTACCTCTGTTTGTGACAACCCAGACAGGCTCAAACTGTGTGTGGTGTTGGTGTGGTGTGCTCAACTCCATGTTGTCTTCAACTCTTAAATACCTTTGTCAGTTACTTTTCATGCATATGACTGCATGAGGAATGGTCTTTCTACCACTGCCTGTATTAGGGTACAACACTCCAAAATGAGTACACGTGTTCTCCACTGACTATTTGCTGTTTGTCTTGTCCTCCTCATCACTTGGCCATAGACAAAATTGTTCTGGTGCAGTAAGGGACTAGAAGTAATAACATTAGTTTTACCACAAATAGCTGTATAGGGAATGTAACAGCTGAAATTAGCAATATAATCACAAATCCTAGAATAAAACCTCCTTCTGCAAAAATATCTGCAAATGAGACTTAAGATTTGCTATGAAAACACAATAGAAACAAAACAAAATTCATTAGATGATTTATCTGTAAAATGTAACTCTAAGAGCTTTAACGGTGAGTTAAAATGGAAATTATAATGTTTCCTGAACTGTGCTGCATCTACACTCTGAGCAAGAGAATGAGCTGAGAAGCTGATATGGGGTTATAGCACGTAGTTTGCAACCCAAGACCGTGCAGTTTCTAAAAGGGCTGTGAAATTCCTGAACGAGAAATGCAATTACCAGAAGTGGGATTAACTAATATTAGTTAATCAAATTTGAAAGACATTTCCTTAATGTTCTTTATGGAAGGGAAAAGGGAGGTAATGTATTCAAATGAGTTTTGAAATAAATAAATTATTTTTTAAAAGGCTGAGAGTGGATTTGCCATCCAGACCCAATACTCAGTTTGCTCCTAGTATCCAGATTATAGGAGATTATCACAGATCAAACCCCTTTACCAGAAAAGAGCTTTTTAAACCACCTCAGCATTGCCCTTATTAGGAATGAAGGAGAGAGGCTCCTTCCACTGGGAGGAAAGAAGCCCTTAATTCATGTCTTGTCAGAAGAAAGGCGCTTGCTTCAGCACTGAGCCAGGTTAGTTATGGCCCTAATTTACACCAGCAACGTCCTGGAGGAAGGGACGACACCTTTAAGTAATAATGAACAAGTGTGCATTGACAGAATAATAATCACAGATTGAAAAGGTTACAGCAGAGAAGGTGGTAAAGCTAAGTGCCTGCTTTAATTCCGCTGGGTGCCATAACATCAGGACTCGGGAGCTGCACTTACAATATAAAATAACATTAGTGTGGCAATTAGGACTTAATGGTTTGTGGAGAGAAGTCTGCAAGACTTTATAAAAACATCTAAATTAGTCTGTATTCAAGGTTTACGTCACTCACACTTTTTTTCTGGCCGTATTGCCCTCTCCCTCAAAGGCAGAGTTCTTTTAAAACATTGAGAAGAAATGCTAGAGGAACTGGGGACACTTCTCAGTTTGTATATATGGGAATAATCTGAATTTCAATTATTCAAATTGAATAATTCTTTCAATTTATTCAAATTAGAGAATCTGGCAGAGGGTGCCTGAATAAAATTGCTGACCTAGAGCAAACATTCATCTGCTCCAGTAAGCAAACAAAAACCCAAATCAGTAGATGTACTGACCTGGTCTCCTATTCAATAAATTTTGACCTATCTTAAGGTGCAGACATGCTACAGCATTTAGAGAAATACTACTCCAATGAGACCTTTTTTGAATTAATTCATATCCCACACATTTTGTTTGGACCTTCTTCTTGTCTCAAGAGAAGAAGTCACCCAGATTTGAAGGAGATCTACAGTTTATAAAATTCTGCTGAATTCTGAATTCTGTCACCGAATAGCAGGGTACCAATGACCTGGCAGCGCTGGTCTGGCAGAAAACCTTGGAGAGCATGTGGAAATTTCTCCATGTATGTGGGATAAGAAGCAGGCAAAAAACAGGGCTTGGTTTTTTGCAGTCCACCACATGGCACCAGATTTTTAGGTTCTATGAAATTACATTTCTTCAATAGTTTTCATATAGGACTTCCATTCGGGCATCAGTCAATGGCTGACTGACTGTATAAATCTCAGGCACTGAAAGTACACAGAGCAATTGTCTCCATTCCTGTCTCACCATGACAC
This sequence comes from Haemorhous mexicanus, assembly GCF_027477595.1. Lineage (NCBI taxonomy): Eukaryota > Metazoa > Chordata > Aves > Passeriformes > Fringillidae > Haemorhous > Haemorhous mexicanus. The sequence goes on from NC_082343.1 coordinate 30,322,940, forward strand.
AGTTCTGAAGCTGTCTGAAAACTGAATTTACACATAGTTCTCTGATCACTGGTGGCAACAGCTGATTTCCTCAAATTTACAGTAAGAACTGACAGAAATGAAGCACGTCCTTGCCTCTTCATTGATTTCTCTTCCCTTTTCTTTCACACACATACAAATTTTCTGTTTCAATTTATTGTGCATCCTATCTCTGGTAGATATGTTTATATGACTATATATTCTCTGAAACTGAAGGCTCAGACACCACATAGGTCTGCATTGATCCAGGTACTGGCAGTGCAACTATTCTATTCCTTCCAGGAGAGATTTCAAACCACTCCTTTCCTTTTAGGATACGCTTTTTGTAGGTTTGTTGTGAAAGAAAAAAAGTACATGCAGGGTTTTGATTGCTGTCTTTCAATAAGCCTGTGAAAATATACAGGCAATTTGGAAATGTCTGGAAAAAAAAACCAAAACAGTCCTTAAAAATTCTTTACTGTGAAGTAAAGACAGAGAAACAGGTTGTCCACAGAAGCTTGTACATATCTACATTCAGGCACACATCTGTCTAATAATTCTGTCAGAATTCAGTGACAGACATGGAATTTTCTTTTTTTCTCACCAAAAAAAAAAAAAAAAAAAAAAAAAAAAAAAAAAAAGTAAAATGACCAAGCTTACAGAAAGGGAGGGTGTCCAAGCAGAGAGGCTGGATGAAAAGACACTGTACAAGCAGCTGTCTGTCTCTAGTGCTGATCATGCTGTTAATTCCTTACTCTTCAGGAATTCCTTACTATTCCTTACTAATCAGGAACTATTCACTACACTTCATTTCCCCCTCTTTCTAAAAGAGAAGAACTTCAGACACTGCCCCTTTAGGTATGGTTTCCTTCTTTCTGTAATGACTGGATGCATAAAAAGCATCAGGGATTAGGATTAGAATTTTGCTGCAAGACCTGTGTGAATCAGGGAAATGACAATACAGCAAGATGAGGCAGGGTAAGCAAACTTATCTTCTTACAGATGCAAGATTGGTTTACATGATCTTCCCATTATTTTCTTCCCTTCCCCACTGTGGAGCAGAAGAGTAAAATTAAACTCAATAGCAATAAATGTATTAATTTGGTGCTGGGTTTCTAAGCTTATCCCTACCTGGTGCACTGGAATTTGAATACTTAATTACTGAGTTTATCCTTTTGTCAAATACACCTTTAGCATGATATTCTGCTCTTCTTTCTGCCTGCTGTGTAGGGAATATGTATATACTCATGCCTACATACTGCCAATGTGTCCTTTTAACTAGATACAAGCAGGAAGGATTTATGTATTAAATACCAATAATTTTTTTTGTAATAGCTGACCTTACACTGAATAATGACCAAAACCTCAAACTACCCTGATTTCAGATTCAAATCTTATCTCTTTTGAACACGATCACCCCATAAACTTGTAGCATTAACAGACCACAAGTGCAGAATCACATGTTAAACAAAAAATTAAGCAAATAGTTCTTCATAGAAAAGAGAGTCTGCTTCAATTAGTACAAACAGACAGTGACCTTGAAATTTTTAGTATATTCTAATTTTATGAGCCATTCAGATACTGGATTGATGGGGACAGAATAAGTATCCAGTCTGAATCCACTAATTAGGCTGATTTCTAGCTGAAAACATTTTGGTAAAAAAGTTATATGTTTCATTTAGGTAAATAATGATGGGATCTGCAACTGCTCTTGCTGGCATGAAAATTCTGAGGTCTGTCAGAATTTTCTGTGTGCTTCAAGGCAAAGTGTGGATCCAAAGTCAGTGATTTTATTGTGACACTGCTATATTTGGTGTCTTTCAAAAAGGTCTTATACTTAAATTATTTTGACAGATTGTCAGCTTCCATTAAAAAAAAAAAAAAAGTTTTTAGCCCTCCAGACTATGGAAAAAAAACCCTCTTGACTAAATTTGAAGATCAGAATGTAATTCAAATGCCAATTTTTTTATTTTAGCACCATACTATCTTGTGATTGGGTTGCGATGACCCTTGCTCGCGATTTTTGAAAACTTAAGGCCTTCCATCCTGTGTGTCAGACTGGGTCAGAAGGAAACCACATCCTTTCTCCCTTCATAATAAAGCCTGTTGACTTTGTTTTTTACAACACCTGGCAGAGTTGACAGTCTGCTTAAACAAGACACTTAAACTGGAGATTCCATGAGACCCACTAGAGAATTCAGCCCTTCTCGGGTCCTACTAGGGAAACCCACTGTCAGCTATTCTTAGGGGGTGTTTAACCCTACTCTTCAAGAGAAAAATAGCAAGTTAACTTCTCACTGCCAATTCAATGTGTCTCAGCTGAGCATCACACCCTGCACCTGCAGCTCCCTGTGTCCCTGGGGGCTCCAGCCCCGGCGCTAAGCCGCTAACCGGATAGCAGCCCTCCTCCACACCCTCCAGCTCACCGGATTTTAGGGACAGAATGAGGTTTAAGGTTAACTACCTTCTTCCAGAAGATTACAAATAATTAAGTAAGGCAGGCATGTGAAAAGATTCTGTGGACTGCTGCAGGGGCACACAGCACAGGAGCCTCCTGCCCCTGGGTGGGTGGGGATTGCCAGGCTGACGGGAGCAAACGCTGGCGTGGGGACAGTCGGGCTGGTGCTGCAGGTGGCCACATGCACAGCTCCCTGAGCCATCTGCTCTGAATTAGACCGGATTAGAGACATGGCATAGACAAATCCCTTCCTGCTGCTTGTGTGAGATAGATTTATCCCATGTGAAATATGGCTCAGAGGAAAGGGCTGCTTTTCTCACTTGCTAGGGAAAGGCAGGGAACAAGGAGAGCGTCTACAGCCAGACAAAATAAGCAGCACCCCTAAATGAGAGATGACACTTTGGCAGGCAGTCTTTTTTTTTTTTTTTTATAGCCCCTGCACAAAGAAAAAAAAAAATCAGGACAGGTACCAAAAACTGCTTGCAGGATTCTCTGAAGGCAAGAAAAGACCCAGGTAGGCAAAGAAGTCAGTAAGAATAGCACTGGGTTCATAGTCATTCTACAGAGATGAAAGGTACATAAGAGGAATGGACAAATCTGAGGCAAAATGTCCTTAAGCACCATTTACATCACAGCTCCAAAGACAAAATCCATTTCATTCTTGACTTTCCTAGGTGGTTGTCTTTCCATGTGAAAACAAAACGAACAAGAAAGAGCTGCAGAGCAAGTCTGTCATTAGTATTTCAGGAGCCTGTACTTTTTATCCAGTTCATCATTATTTCCCTTACTTTCTGCATGCATACTGCTCCCTGAGAGGCTGTCCTGAACCCAATGGTCATGACCCATCGTGGCTGCGTAGCCCTCGGGTTTGTGAGGCACTAATTGTGCTTACTTATGCTTTTTCCACCTATATAATGACCCTTTGGCAGAGCTAACATTTGCTGTTTCTTTTCCAAACAACTGCTGGTTCTGCCTCACAAATGCCCACTTTTCCTTGTGAATGAAGCACACTGGAAAACATAAGGGAACAATGGAACAAAGATGCCAGTCTCTAGCTTCGAGAAACTAAAAAAAGAAACAGTTCCAAATGAAGTCAAGCCCTGTACCTGCCTCCCTAAACCAAATACAGTGCACTTCTCCATGTTACTTGCACCCACAGTTCAACTCTTTTAAAATGAAAGCTCTCCTCGCCTTTATAATGCTTGGGAGCAAAGAAGGGGGAGCAGTGAACCCAGTGCCATGCAAGAGACTGAAGCAAGGTTGGAATAAAAGCAAATAAAAAGGAAGAGAAACACTATAGTAAAGGCAGAGACTACAGGTTCTGAATATGTCATAAGAGGAAGGAAAAATGCCTTCTCTTTCCAGATCTTGTGCCAAAATAGACCTTCATCAGAGACTTTATCACTGTTATGTCAGGAAACTGTAAGGATTTACACAGTTTCAAACAAATTTTGAGACATGATACTGAACTCTTTAACAATAGTAAAACATAGAATCAATTAAAACCAATGGAATTATCCCAGACCTGTATGTGTTATACTGTCTAGGACTGAAATAGGGTATTTTTTGCCATTTCTAGTCAGAAATTACTGATTAATAAAATAAAAATATTTATGTGGGTAGGCCATTCCTCATGAGGCATATTTGTTTGCACAATATTTCAGAAAAATACAGCAAAACTGTCATGAAAGGACATTTCAGCTCCTTTCCACAAATAAAAGGCATAATTTTCCATTAAAACAGGTGTTTTCTTCCATTATGAAATGAAAAAAAAATGCAGCTCAACAATGCAAAATAAATTGAAGAATGGTTTTCTTTTGTGTTCCAGTTGGAAATGAATGTTCTTTTCAGTATTAAATTTTCATAGAAAAAAAAATCTATTTCCTATGAAGTACTAATAAAGACATCCATTTGACTAATCAGTCTTATTTGTTTCAATGCCATCTTTGACATAAAGAAATGCTGTACTTCCAAAAGCTCTAATTTTTTATGTCCCTTAAGACTATATCAGCCACATTACAGTTTTGGCAGTGTGCTGTGCTATGTGGTTTGATGAAGCAAAACTTAATAGAAATTTAATGTTTAGCATATGTTTTGGTTGGTCCACACATTGATTGAACAACTTTGTACATAATAATATAATTAATTAATAATATAATTAAACTAGTTACAAGTTGTGCAGGCAAATCCTTTAAGCATTATATTCAGATTTTATAGTCCTTTTGATAGGCATAAACTTCTATCTTACTTCTGAATGGGATCCAGTAGTGGTACAACACATTACTGGAACACAACTTAGTTAACTGTATTACTTGATGAAGTTTGGAGAAAATGCTGTTGTCAAATTCAAGACAAATTCATAAAATAATCCTGAAAAGATGATCAGAATATTCCTGGATTCTGTTCACACTTGACCACTACACTTCTCAATCAATCTACAAAAATTTTCAGAAAATTTCCCAAGAAGTGAACATTTTCCCTGTTGCCATCCTTTAATTTCCAAATGACCCCAAGATCATATGTTGAGTGGCACAAGTAAGGTCAAATGAGATTGCTTACAGAATACAGCAGACATCACACTGGATTAGAGAAATGTCAGCCTGGCTTTCTGTATCATCTCTGACAATTTTAGCAGCAGGTTCACAGGTGCTCTGCGATTGTAAGCTAAATATAACCCCCTTCTTTGCTTTGACAATGAATTCTATCCAAGAGGACTTACAAGCCTGGCTGAAGTCCCCATGTACTGGGTTCTTGTGACAAGGTTTTTTCAAGGGGGGACTTCATGGGCAGCTTCTGTGAGAAGCTCCCAGAAGATTCTCCCATCTCTGACAGAGCCGAGCCAGCAAGCTCCAAGATGGAATCACCTCTGGCCAAGGCCAAGCCCAGCAGCATCAATAGTTGCACCTCTGGGATAACAGATTTTAGAGCCAGGGGAAAAATCGGGAAGTTGCAGCCAGACCCTGTGGAAAGCCCACACTGGAACAGGTTCCTGGAATAGGTCCCATGGAAGAGGAGCCCACGCTAGAGCAGGTTTGCTGACAGAACTTGTGACCCCATGAGGGACCCACACTCGAGAAGCTTGTCCCCAGACACTGAACCATGTGGAAGGGACCCATTCTGGGGCAGTTCATGAAGAACTGTAGCCTGTGGGAATGACTGAGGTTTGGATAAGTTTGTGGAGCACTGTCTTCAATGGGTGGGACCACATGCTGGGACAGGGGAAGAGTGTGAGGAGTCCTCTCCCTGAGGAGGAAGGAGCATCAGAGAAAAAGTGTGATGAACTGACTGCAGCCCCCATTCCCTGTTCCCTGGGACAGCTGCATGAGGAGGAGGTAGAGAAAATCGTGAGTAAAATTAAGACCTGGAAGAAGAGAGGAGTGGGAGGAAGGTGTTTTAAGATTCAGTTTTATTTTTTGTTACCCTTCTCTGATTTGGGTGGTAATAAATCTCTTTTGCCTGTGACAGTAACTGCTTAGTGGTCTCTCTCCCTGCCCTTCTTTCCACCACAAGCCTAAAATTTATATTTTCTCTCCTCTGTCCAGCTGAGGAGGGGAGTGATAGAGCAGCTTTAGAGGGCATGTGGCATCCAGCCAGGGTGACCCCTTCGCACACCAGTGAACAGCTCACTGAATTTTGTTTATGACTTTAAAAAAGAAGTCCACACATGCAGGTCTTTCTAGTGGATTCACAGAAGAAAATTAAATGGAAAATCAGTTTGTCTCTTCCATTTAGGTCTGTTTACCACTGATATTGGAAGTTTCTGCGATCTGCTGCTAATTCGTTTAACTGGCACTTCATAATTACATGGTCAGACATCTGTTATTTAAGATAGACAATTTTTCTCAAAGGCTCTTAATAAAATTAAGACACACCCTTCTGGAGGTATTACTTATTCAATAATCTCATGATATCTCTGTAATATTTTTGATTCACTCTCCTTGTGTGTCCCTCTGATCCCACTGTTCCTGCCAATGCTGACAGCTATGTGGCAGAACAGTACCATTGTCACTTCCAATTATGCTGGCAGGAGCCGAGCCAAAGGCTGTGGACCTAATGAGGTGTACCCAACCAGGAGCGAAATGCAGCTCCACTTCTATTCCCTGGGTGACAGCTATTTTGTGAGAGAGATCCATAGCTGGTTACCTTAGGAAGTGGAAATAAACATGCGTGCATAATTACAGTGTGATCTCCAGCACAGCCAGGGTGGGGAGGGAATTGGGCAGCCACGAGAAGCATGGGAAGATCCGCAGGCCGAGTCATTGAACACGTTCTGCTGCTGTGATAGCAGCATCTGTCTTTGCTAGTTAATACTCTCGTTTGTAGCAAACAAGAAGGGGCATTAGGCTTGTTTCTGCAGGTGTGAAAAGCAATCAAAACCTCCCACTGACTTCAGGGAGAGAGCACAAGTAGGCACTTTGCAAGGACACAGTGCTGCTGCGTGCTCTTTAGATAAGGCTACAGCAAGAGCACTGTTAAAAAAACAGACAACAAAGAGAAGCAGAGCACTTAGGCTGGGATTAATTTCACCTTCTTTTAGCCATCTAAAACTTTAGTACCTAACATAGATTAGTCATTTAAGCTCCCCCTGCAGAGGGAGGGATGCACTTCAGGAGGCTGACTAATCCTTTCTGCTCCACCAGCAGTATATAGGGGTGTCTTCTACAGAATCAGGGTGATGTAGTCTCCCATAAACAGGTCACATAACCTCTCTGGACGGCCACCAGCAACAAAGATAGTTGAATCCTTTGGACATTACCCAAAATCTGGTTCTAGTTAACAAGCACAACATTTTGCTTTCCATTGCCTTTAACTGGATCTATATTAGTCCATTGTAGCCAAGGAATAAAATCATGCTCTCAGAGACTTGGTAGGACTATTTTATGCAAAAAAATTGTTTTAGTCAAGATACTGTGGGAATGTATGGGGGCAATCAAGCAACAGTGAGAGTAAGAAATTTCTTGCTGTTTTGGCTCTGCATTTCAGGTTTGATCTTTCCTGACCATCTACCTATTGGCACTTGATGCTGTGACAGTACAGGTTTGCCAATCCTTCTCTCAAGCTAAAACTCTCTCTTTGTAGGGAGAAAACAACAGGAATAAATGACAGAGAATCCACATAAGACACAGAGAAATTTTTGGGTACCTATTATATCTTGTGAGATAAAAACTCTGATCAGGCCTAGAAGAATTTGACAAGGGCATGTTTGACATGTTCTAAGCAAGCCAACCTTGCAATAAATCACATTTACCATGCTAACTTTTACTAAGTAGCACTGAATTTGAATAAGTGTTGCGTGAAGGGCATTGAGACAGGCTCAATACACAAAGTTTTATTAGTGGGGTCTGGAGGTGGAGATATATATACCAACTTCAAAGTTACTAAGGGTATTAAAAACAATGGGAATAGAAGGACACAAGCAGGGGAAAAGCCAAAGAAGGCTTCTCCCTGTGACCAGCTGGGAGTCATTGTGAGGCAAGCATTCCCCTCTGCAGTCTCCTTCATAACAGCAGGTTATAATAGTGATGGCAGCCATCCTCATCCCCATCCCCATCCCCATCCCCATCCCCCAGCACTTCACACCTACATCACCACCTCCGGCAGATCTTATGGGCTGTTCCCACTCGTGATGCTCTTCGTGCTGACTCTGGCACACTTAGCTGGCCACAGGCATTGCACACAGATTGGCACAAAGCTTTGGTGCAGGTGTTTCACTGGGTAATCCTGACCAGGCATGAAGGTGACCACTGCCTGCTTTGCTGCACTCTAAGCTTTGTGTTTCTGCCATAAAAACTAAAATTTATAAGATGAGCTGTAGCAAAGGTGTAGAAAGAAATTCTTCATGCCAATGGCAACTGCATGCTCCAAGAACTGTCCATATGATCAGTATATGGGCTTGAAGGTATAAGAAGGTGAGGCCAACTCTGTGTGTCCAACAGAATAAAACAACAGAAAATACTGCCCTCACAGCTCAAAGCCCTGTCACAGGAGCCCTGGTGAACAGCTACAGCGAGCTTTGAGCAAGGGCAGCAAACAGAAAGTGTTCAGCTTCACAGTGACTGCAGCCCCTAAGGCACTGTGCAAGAGGAGAATGTCTTTTGGCTGCAGATTTCTTTATTTCAGAATTCCTTTTCCTTAAAACAAAAAACCCCATCCCACTGTGACAAACACATTGTGTTACACAATTCAGAAAAATGCTGTAATTTGGCTTACAAAGTTTCCAAGCAACAAATGTTTATATTTTATAATAAATTGACAAAAGTGTCATATTTTCTTTCCCTTAATATCAAATTTTAAGTCTTTTTTTACTGCACTTCCGATTTGTTGAAAGTTAAATTAAGCCTGGAAAAATCAAATCATTGACCTATAATCAGTTTTAATGAAATAACTTTTTCTCTTTATAATGTGAAAATATTAAAGTATCTCTTTGAACCATATTCTACACAGCCCTTTGTCTTTCCCACTTGTATGTTTTTCACTTCATGCTTCTCTTTAACCACCTGCATTAAACTTGCACCTTCACATGTAGAAATACTGGATTTTACTATATTAGTCTTTTTCTTCTGATAATGTCTTCTTTCTTTCATTCCCTATGTTCTTGTCAAGTTCTCTTTTCCTTCTTTGTTGCACTCATTCTCTTCTTCCTTTTGCAACATGTCCAAGGGAAAACCTGCAATAAAAATTTCAAAACAGGCTGTCTACATGTGTCATGGATATAGGGACCTTTCAAGACTTTTTGATTTCCATGAGAAATCAGAGCAGGTTGTATACTCTCTTTGAGGACTGCGCTCCCCAGTGTAATCCTTTGGCCCACAAGAATAAAGTTCTTCCTTCTCACTCAGCAGAGAGCCAAGGTCTCCAGATCCATTGTCTTCCTTTAGAAAATAAGTGGCAAAGGTGGGCTCTTCTCCCCTTAAACTTTTCAGATTTTCTCCCTAGAATGTCCTAGATAGAGGAGAGAGAAGTGGCCATTGGTTAGTAGGTAAGAAAATAATGACTGAATCAAATTATTCTGACCTTGAATTGATAATTGATGTCTTGGACACTTCACAGAATGAGAAATTCCACTTTGTCTGGTGAGGAAGCCTGAAGTCAATGGCACAGGTTAGTGACCTGATGTTGGCACAGATTACAGGACATGTATGCTTTGTCAGTCAAATCCTGTTCACTGAGAGTCGAAATCTGACCCCTGCCTCAGACCCAAGATGACACATTTCTGGAACATCCTTCCTTCCATGTTTCTTCACAAATATTCTGGCCTTTCAACCATGTATTTCCAATTTCTTATGCTGGGCCCTGAGTGTGAGGAGAAGACCTTTACTGTGTTTCTACTCCTACAAAAACTCTCAGTCATCATCCGTCAACTTAACCTGCCATTATCCACTGTGAAGACACAATGCAAATAAAACTTACCTCTGCTTTTTTTACAAGAAAGAATGCTTCCTTTTCAGTCATATGTTAAAAAGAAAATAAAAAATAAAAAATAATAAAAAATAAAAAATAAAAATAAAAAATAAAAAATAAAAAATAAAAAATAAAAAATAAAAAATAAAAAATAAAAAATAAAAAATAAAAAATAGAGAGAGACATGGCTGTTTCCAATTAGCAGCCTCTGTATTCCTCTGCACTCAGTGTTCAAAATAAGTTGATTGAGATTGTAGACTGTGCACACAGCAATAATATTGCTGATGCTGACTTTGCAAAGTACAACTGCGTCCTTTATGAATCAATCATCCTTACTTGGAGAAAGAGGCAAAGAAAAACTGGTGAAACCATCAAGAATCAAGAGAGCAGGTAAGTGACAAGTGCCTGCAAGTATACAAGAATTTATCTCTCCACCCACAGTCTGGCAACAGAGAAGCCCAACTCATCTGCAAGGTTACTGTTTTATGCTGGCAGTACATAGGTGTATTACATCCCAGAAAATGCAGCTCAAAATGGTGCCTCTTTGTGGATGCTTGTCATGCTGCAGGGTCTGGTGTCATGATTTGGGTTGTGACCATGCTGAGGGCTCAGTGTCAGTTTCTGTGATGAGTCTCTGCCCCATGGCAGCAGCTTGCTCAGTCTTTCTCCTCACTCAGACGTATTCTAGGTGAACAGACTTCATCCCAGGGATCATCACCAGCTTTGCTTGCTCACCTACTTCTGTAAGGCAAAGCCATGAAGATCAGCAAAGGCCAGCCACAGAAGTGGACACTCTGACTAGAAGAGGTTCAAAATTAGAACCTGGAAACTCATGGGACAGCTGCAAGAGATGATGGGGAGAAGGAAAGGTGCTAATATGCAGAAAGGCTGTCTTCAGGTAAACTGGTACAGCCAAAAGGGCAGATGTGCTCTCTTGCCTTCAAGTTCACCCCTGAGCAGCCAAAGGATCCCATGAGCCTTTTGCTCAGCCACTGTCACTGTGCTGCATATGCACGTAATCCTCCTGCTGGAGATGCCAGCATTCCAAATGTATCATTCCAATGTATCATTCCAAATGGCTAGTGCAGGAAATATTTCTGCCTGTTTATGCTTGCAAATTTTCCTGCTCTACTGGGTGTTCAGACAGGCTCACAAAAGCAGCTGTAAATGAATTAGCAGGCAAATTGCTCTGCACACTGGAAGATCAGAAAGAAAATGCAAAAAGAACGATACACATTAATGCTGTGTTTGCTGTAAACAAAGAATTGTGTTTTTCTTTTCGTATCCTGAACGACTCTAATAGGGCAAGGCAAAAAGGAGAAAAAGAGAAAAACAAAAAGAGGAGATAAGGAAACAATTCTCCTATGAAAAGGATTGCACATACCTCTCCTCTGGACCATCTTACATCTCAAAATCAACATAAAATGTCACCTCTTCCAATTGATAGAAAGCTGCTTGAAATGCAGAAGTGCACACTACAGAAAAGTGGTCACGTGGATGACATCCCAATAGCACGAGATTTATTTGCAACAAAACAATTGAGGAACTATTGGTATTCATAAAACATTCGCATACCAGACCCTTTATGTTCAGGAAATTTAGAGGAAACTAGAAAAGACTCACAGCAGTAAGAACATCCAAACCTGAAGGATTCCTTCACTATAAATAATGATTATGATAGTATAAAGCTTTTCAATTTTAAGTGTTATAACTGAGAAATTTCATAAAGCTTTTGAAATATTAATAAATGCTTAATTTTCCAATATATGTGTGAAATAGTTAAATACTGGTTATCTTTCAGGTAGAGGAAACAGGTGTAGTTGATTCATTGAGTCCTGCTAAGATGGAGAGCTTCTCAGAACATAATTTATTTACTAAGTAACCCTTTGGTTCTTTCCTTTCATCAGCTCCCTTAAACTGTGAAGATAAGAAGAAATACTGGAAAACAGGAGAACACATGCTTATTCCTTCATTCTTTTGAAAAAGAAAACCAAAACAAAACAGCATAAATTCCATCAGATTTCATTAAAAATCAATTATTTTAATGGTCCAGTGTTCATTTCTGCAGAAGAGCGATAAACTAAATATCCTTGGTATCTGCCCAAAGGGAATATTTAGATTATCTAAGCTGCTACATTAGCAAGGCTTCTATCAGGCAGCCAAACAAGTGCTTTATATTCATAGTGCTCCACACCTATTATCTTGCAGGGTGGTGGGTAAGGCTCTAAACTTTAATGCAGTCATCATTCCACATGCATAAATGCTGCTGTACAGTCACAACATTTCACAGCACTGCACTTTTCACCTGCAGAGCATCAAATGCATCAGAAGCTGTGCAAGTCCTACTTTCATTTCAGAGATGGGAAAACAGAGCAGCCAGAGAAACACAGCAGCTGAGAGGAGAACACAGCCCTGATAACTTCCCATGATGGCACAAGTCCAGACTTGCAGGATTTAATTTTCCAATTTAACTAAGAAAGCTAAGTGTAAACTCTCTGTGAGGGAAGGGGAAGAAGATGGGAGGAGAAAGAAATATCAAGTAGAGCACTACTGAGGCTGGCTCCTCTAAAATCAGCTTTATCTCACCCACGATATGTGTAAAATGGGATGTGTCGAATGCCAGCCAGTTTCTTGCTTTGGACTATACTGTTGCATAGATGAGTGATTCATATTTTCAACACTCTGAGAAAACATGTGGTCACATCAGTGTTTTTTAATCTAGCAACACTGGACAGCTTTCCCCCAGACAACTAAAATCTACCTCCTACATTTTAACTAATCCACTGGGCTAAGGAGCCAGTCTTTCCCTAAATAGTCCTCTCCAGGACGCACCTCCATACCATTTTAAGCCAGGCTGGGGTTTGCTGTGGACAATGAACCATATCAAAAGCATCGATATCACTTCTGTGAGATTTTCAAGCCACAAAACCCTTCAATTTGTTTAATTCAAATATTAATATATGGTTAATGTTAACATCCATTTACTGAGTTTTACACCCACAGGTCCACCACAACCACCGCTGACATTCCAACCACAGGTTCTCACAAAATGTGGAGTAAAGACATTCAACATCCAAGAGATATCTGTAAATTGAAGCAGCCAATCACATACCTTTGCCACCCTGACAGGAATTCTTCTCATTGGTTTGTTACCTGCAGTGCAAGGTCACTCTCCATCATCTTTAAAGAATTGTGGCAGTTGAGGGAGGTGTCTAATTACTGGAAAAAAGACATATATCACAAATTTCTTCCAAAAAGACAGGAAAGAAGTTGTTTTTAAAGACATAAAGAAACATCAGGGTTTATCGACTCCTATTGGCTAAAAAACCTCACAACTCAACCAAACAAAGCCAAAAACCCCAAAAACCACACAAAGCTATGAACACAAACACTCAAACCTGTCACAGGTTTCATTTTCATGGATCCTACATCCAATCTTTCTATTAGAGAAAAGTCTAGTTAACCAGATCTGGAACCAGTCTGGTTAACCACATGGAATCCCAGCATCACCACCTGAGTTAGCACACTAATGCCTTTTGGACTAAGCTGGCAGAAGTGTTATATTCCATGAACTAAAAACCCATGACAGAAATATTTCCTTCAAACAAGTTTGATAGAAGCTTTGTAGACTTTGCACATTTCTTGGTCCACATCATTGGCCCCTTACTCACAACCACAGGTTACTGTCCACAAGTGGTTCCAAAAAATGAAACCAATGGTTCTCCATGATTGTGTCACTGTAGATTTTAAGTGTATTGATACTTTTAGGCTATTGCAAAGTAAATATCCAAAGGACTAAAAATAAGAGGTCTTTGTATAACCAAATATATCTCAGTTTTTAAACACAAGACTATGCCTTTTGAAGTTATGCAACCAAAATCAGATTTTGCTACAGAGAGTAATAGTAATTATCATACATTTTACTAACACAAATCTCCTGTTGGACATTTTCATTGTTTGTCCTCTTACCACTTTCAATTCAAGGATAATCCTACAGATTGAGCACTGCAATAAGATGCTATTTAATGTTTTACATCCAGGAAGAGAATAGCTCTACTCCTGTGTGAGCCAATATTGTCTGGTTTACGTAGTCAATATCAGATGTTCCCATTAAAAGCAATACTGAAGTCATACAATTTATTGCCCCAGCCATTAGCTATTGGCAGCTAAAACCTCAAATATTGCAGAAATAATTGCAATATAATTTCACAGACAGACCAAAATATATGAACTTATGTATCAATTGGGAAAGCAATCCAGCTACCTCAGAGAGCCTAATATGAAGCTCTGAGAACAGATGAGGACCCAGAAGGTCATCTAAGGAGAGCCTTTATGGTCAAAGTTCTTGAACTTTTGACATAGTTCCTATTCAGGACTATCTAGAAATGGGATGTGAAGAGAACAATTGTGATCCTGTGAAATTCATGAAGAAATGATGAACAATATGCTAAAAATAAGTCCTTTTCTCAGGATAGGTACATTGCAAGATACAGAAATCTGGTCTGAGCCTTAGAGCTTGCTGCACTTGAGACGATGTTTTGACTTCCAAATCTTTGCTGTCACTTGTGAATATTGCTTGTGGAGTCTAAGGAAGTTAAAGTTGATTTGTAAGAAATATGCCAATAAATACAAAATAAAGTGAGCAATGACCCAATCACGAGTATATATGCAAGCAATGATAAATAGATTTCTCTCTTTTCTCTTTATACACACGATCTGTATGCAATTTGTTTACAGATACATACTGAATATATAAAGTCATTAAATATACTGTAGTATATTTAATGACTTTATTCAGTATGTATATTCATGTATATTCACTACAAAACTCAATAATATTTTAAAAAACATGAAACTAGGACTCAAATAATTAAAAACCTAGAAATCAAATATTTTAGAGCTCCTGTTGAAGCAGATGTCTGGCTTTCCTCCACATATGGCAATGATGCTGTCTGTGGGGTAGATGGAGAACATCAGATGTCTCAGGGATTAAGAATCTCTCTGTAACTAACAACTGAGAAGCTCTGAGAAAAGATTTACATTCCAGTCTTCCCCTAACCTTCAGCATCTGACACAAAGGTTTTGGAAAGTAATGCTCCACTTTTAGGCAATAAATTTTTCTGAAATCCTGAAATGGCAAGTATCACTTGCTTCACCTCTTCTTCTCTTCTCTTCTCTTCCCTCAATAAAGAGGGTGTCTAATTCTGTTCTGCCTGCCCAGCTGCGTATCAAGTGTTGAATGGGGCTGGCACAATGTGAGACCTGTGGGATGACATACCTTCATGAATTGGCAACTGGCAGGCAAAGTAAGCCTATTTTACCTCCCATGCCCTTTAGTTGTGCAGGTAATTTGAATACAGATGGGTATTTAAAACAATAATGGACATCCCTTTTTAGGGAGTGAAATCCCACCGGTGGTGATGGGAATTAGGTGTTGGTCTTTAATGCTCCTCTCAGCTGACAGAGCATTGAATGAGCCCATTTGGCTTTGTGATAAGTCTTAGCATCCACAGATTTGACGGGTCAGTTTATTTGAATGTTCTTAGTTTTAAAAGTACTTTTGATTTTCCTGTTCAGCAATGCATTTGCTGCACCAAAGAAGGCTCATGCATTTACTAGCTTATGGCTCAGTACAAATGGAAGCATAAGGGATAACTGTAAGAGATAGTGACTTAATAGGAGACATCTCTGAACCTAGGATGGAGTTATGCTCAGAAACCTGCATATCCCTCATTTGCCACAGGGTGGAAACAATCTCAGGGATGCATCCCCATAACATTGCTGCAACAGTTCAAATGCAGTAGTCAGGTGCCATATGCTGCTGTACATACAGATGCAGATGCAGCTGATGACTTCAAAGAGCTCTGAACTGAGCACATGGTATGGCTTTAAGTAGCTGCCTGAATGCTTCTTTACACTCAAGAAAACAGCACAGCTCCTCAGGTGCTTTTCTAATCTAGTCTTTAAATTGTACGCTAGTTTTATAACATTCCATGTAAAACACGTTGTTTCCAAACAAACTAGATAAGTGTAAAGAGTTAGTGTACTAATAAAAGGAAGAAGAGCTCAGATCCGCAAATGCATTTAAGTACTTAATGCCCCCAGGCATTTGTCTCCCATTAGGTTTTGAATGGGCGAATTAGGATATAAACTGCTCTTCTGAGCTCAGGCCAGAGGATTTCTCTCCTACATCACTAATTTGGGAAGATTTTCTAATGATCAAAGAAAGATATCTCTCTAAAAAGAGACTTTTGATGGTGGAGAGAGGGGAGATAGCATAAGTCACATCCCTTTTATTCCTCTACTGACTTGAATAACTGATTTGAAGACATGCACAGAATGCTCCTGTTCCTCCCAAATAGGGGACTAGTTAAACTCATTTGATTCAAGGCAGTGGTGTATCTTGCAGTGCAGCAGCCTACTCATGGTGAGCCAAGAAAGTGATCTCTGCATTCTCCGTTCTCCCCACTTGCTAAAAAAATATAAGATTTCTGTCCCCTTGAGATGCCAATCCAGCAATCTTGAAATCTCTTAATATTCATATTGGACTAAGAGAATGTTTAGATTTGTCTGTCATGTCTGGTGCTTTCCTACTCCAGCTCAGGAATAGGAAAGCACCTATTTATCCACAGCTGTCTGTGGGTTCTTCCTGCTTTTCCTTTTACACGACATAGGTGTAAAGCACTTTTATTTTGAGAGTTATGTTTAGCTTGTATTTTAAAGCAGATGGCATTTCCAGTGCAACATCAGGGGGCTTAGTATAGTCAGGAGCTTTCTCTGGGAAAACAGCAGCTAAGTACCAAATGAGCTGATCTGAAGCCTGTATGAAAAAACCTGTGGTTTCAGAGCTCCCCCATTTTTGGGGTTGCCTGCTTCAGGGGCACTTTGAAGCATTTACCCCCAGGGCTAACATCAGCCCAATCCTTGCAGCAGCTGCTGTCCAAGGGAGCCCTTTGAGCCACTGTGCTGCCACTGGCATTTTGAAGGCTGCAAGTAACTGGCAGGAGAGATGTTCCCTGGCAAACCTTTCTGCCACTTTTCCATTCCCCTCCGGATGTGGCACATCTCTCGCTCAGTAGATCTCCCCGTGCCCCCGCAGTGCAAGCGCACTCTGCGCAGTTGCAGTTCTGGGCACTGTGGTTAATCACTGTCATTTCAGCATCTGGAGGCTGGGAAAGGCTGCACAGACCCGTGAAGCTGTTTGCTTTCCTCTGACCCATAAAGCAAAGAAGAAAAATGGTGACAAGTCATTAACAAGATATTCTGTGTTTCATTTTATGAGTGCCAGCTGTTCCCCAGCAATCACTCATATAAAACCAGCACTAAAACCTGACTGCTGTGGGATGTGAGTGCAGACCACATGAGCACTGAGCAGCTTTCCAGTTAGGGATAGAGTGGATGGTGGCACGGCACTGTGCGGGCCAGCAGCTCCCCAGGACAGGAGTGATGGGAACTGCAGAGGATCCCTGGGCTTGCAGGGAGGGAGTGTGACAGCCTGAGGGGCACTGCGGCAGCCCCAGCCTGGGACATTTTGGGCATGTCCCCTGAGGATGGGGGAGGCCAAAGCAAGGCTGGGACAAGGACTCGTGGGGCTGGGCAGGCAGGGCTGGGGGGAGCTGCAGCCCAGCCCTGTTGGGTGTTGCTGGGACAGAGGTTGGTGGCCCTGGGAGACTGCCATGGGGTCCCAGGCCATGGACAGGGTGGAGCAGCCCTGGAGTCCTGGGAAAGGGCGGGCAGGGCTGGTGGTGCCCATTCGGGCTGGGCAGGTAGACAGAAACTGTGTGGAATACTTTTATAACGTGGAAGACCCTGACTTTAAGCAACTCAGGTGAATATCTCAGTGCTGGCACAAAATTGTGACAAGTCCATGACATCTGGTGAAGGCTTGGCCAAAGTCTGTGTTTCCTTCATAATGAAAATTAATGAAAGCATCCTGAGTTCAGCCAAGAGGGACCAGCAAAATAACAGCTACAATGACAGTAATCATGGAGTCAAAACTGGCTCCCTTCATTTATCTGGGGACTCCCCCCTGAAATCCAATGCTACTATCAAACTAAACCCCTACAAACCTTTCTGCTAATGCTTGGGAAAATGCCTGAGCTGGAAGATTGAGTATCAGACAAGCAATACTCAATGATCCATGTGTTGCTTGAAGAGATTCCTAAAACAACTGATAAGACATATCAAGGGCCCAGAAGCAATTTTGATCAGAATATTCTTGGTTTGTACCTCCAAACTGAGAACGAGTTTTAGTTTTTCTATGGATTCTTATGAATCTAGCTTGTTTCAAGCCAGAAACACAGCTTGGGAGTCTCCATAGACATTCTCTTTACATTCCCAAAGATCTTCCTGCCTCATTCCATCAAAAATTTAATTGCAAGAAGGAAAAGCCAAACAAAAAGGAAGAAATAAAGTCACTGTGGAGAGCAGAGGACCTTTTCAACATATGCTACCCGAAATGAACACAAAATGGCAGCAGCCTCCAGCAAACACTTAGAAATTTAAAGATGCAACACACAGAAAATTAAGCCATAATTGCTTCCAACAACAGCAGCATAAGCCATAGCTAGTTATCACCTGAACCATCTGCTCCCCCAAGCAGCAACTCTTAACACAGGCATGAGATTGAAAGATCCTCTCACTTCAGGCACACACTCAGTTCACATCAGAAAAATGGCAACAAAAATCAAGTGTTTTCCTCTGCACTTCAACATACAGGAGATGCAACAGCAGGATTAGCCACAGAAAATACAAAGATAGAAATTGTATCAGTCACGAATGTCTCCGCAGTACAAGCCCAGTCCTGTTTCACACAAATGCTGACAAAACTGATAAGCACATTTTCTCCTTACAGTCAGAATTTATAACCTGAACTGGCTGTTATAATGGAAAAGTAAATGATCCCCTGATACTCAAATCAATCTTGTGAGAAATAACCTGCATAATGAGTTACAATTGCAAGAGATGAAATTAAGACAAGAACAGTTAAATAAGGGTCTAAAGGAACAGATAACATTTAGTATGGTATTGGAAACCTAAATTAGACTTTAAAATGTATGTAGAGACAGAGGAAGAAGGGGGGAAAATAAGGAACTGGAGCAGAAGCCTCAGACAAAGATGAGCCTTTGATGAGAAGTAATCAGAAGCAATGTCAGATTCACATTATTTGAGGAAAAATCCCCACTTCAAATAGAATTTTTTATGTAACTAGGTTTTAGAGCTTGGCACTATAGAAAGATTTCCATTTACAGTATGAAATACTCCAAAATGCTTACAGCTCAAATCAATTTGTTGCAGGTGTGATTAGAAGTTGTCTCTAAGATGATGCTGCAGCACAAGATGTAGAACCAAGCTAATAACACCTCTTTCCCAGTTTGGTGCCTCACACTGATGGATAGTCTTCACCCGAGAACAGTACAACAAAAGGAAAGTATTTTCCCTGTTTTAAAGGAAGAGACTGGAATAGATGGCGCTTCAAAATCACCTAGAACACTAATGACTAATTGATGGCTTTTATTGTACATAAAAGGGATATAGGATCCTGCCATAGGTTCTTGACTACAAAATCAGATTTGAAAAACAGAGAACCAGGAATAAGACCTCTTAGTGTTTACCAGTATTGGGTTAGTTACTCTGACCCTTGTTTTGCATCCAGGCTTGGTAAAACTGAGTTTTCCTCAGAGTCCTACCTAAAGCTGGAACATATGAGGTTGGAATTTATCTCATCTGACTGCATATGTCTACACTGTAACCATTTCACTAAATGCTCTTGCACTCCAGCTTTATAACAAATGGGGAAAAATAGTGACTCATAGGATGTGACTCAATTTGTGCTAAAGCAAATGTTCAACTCACGTGAGAAAACTGATGTTCTCTCATTGCCCACAAAATTAGCCTGGTAGCATTAGTTCAGATGTTAGCTCAGACATTTATTCTGCATATGTCCATGAGATGAGTGTCTCAGGCACTGGAAAATGATAATTAAGCTCTAAACAATATGCTCTGGTCTATATAGGTATTATGATAATATCATCCTATCCCCTTCCCAAGTTCTCCCCATGTCAGTTCAGGTCATTTTTATTGCATCTGATAAAAATACAACCAAGTGCTGGGGAAATACAGCAGGAAAAAAAAACCATGATCATTCAGACTTTGTAGGATAGGGAGGAAATTCGGAGAATTTTTGTAACCATTGATGGTAATACATAGTGCTTCATGACTATTGTCATCCAGATTCTTCTGCAGGGCACTTTAAATCAATAATGGCAGAAACACTAGAAAGAATGTTAAATAAAATCTATTTTGCATTGCCAGGGAATTAAGGATGGAATAATAGATCTGTCCTACTGTTTGCCTATTTATGTATTCTTCCACTGTCAAGTTATTTGCCTGTTTCTCTAGTACTTGCTGGCTGATGTATTTCCCTATGAAGATAATTTTTAAGGAATGTCTCAGGTTATCACCTTGAGTCTAAGTACCTGTGCTAACTCCTGTGATTCTGTCCTGCAGACAACATGATAAGTAAACCATAAGGAGACAAGGTCATCATTGAAAGGTTAAACAATGGGAATGAGCTAAGGGGAAGTTTCAACAGATGGTTTCTGTCATGAGACTGGTTAAATCTCAATTTTACAAATAGATCATTGCAACAAAAAAAAGGTGAGGAAATTCTTCTTTGCAACATAAGAGAAAACATCGGAGGAAAATCATGACAGAGGCCACTACTGTCCAATTTGGAGCTGCAGATTCCCTTCAGGAAACACTGACTCAGAAGACCTACAATATTTCCTGCCGCATTTAGTGCTGGGTTTGGCTTTGACATCAGCTGGGATTAGATCAGTTCCTTCTATAACAGCCTTGATTATCATGCATAACCTGAGAGATGTTGGAATAATCAAGCTTTCATATAATCAAGGGCATATTAAAAGTATTAAATGCATACCTAGAGACACAACTGTGTAACAGCTAACAGGCAGTTACAGATCACTGGCTTTTGAAAATCACAAAGAGAAACAAATCTTTTATTTCACATTGTTATTATTTCAGTGACATTCTGTAATCCAACCAAAGCCCTGTTAAAAAATAATTAAAGGGGTTTTCATCTTTATTGTATTGTGCTATTTAATTATGGTCATGGCACCTGGAAAGACTCTCCTAGCTGAGGATGATTATTAAAAATAAAATACATTGTAAATAATAATCCTTAATAACCGTCTTTTCAGAAATGTTGAGTCTCTAAGTACACTTGGAGGAAAACCTGGTGTATTGCAAAAAGAAAACTGAAGCTTGAGAAAGCTTTGTGACCCCTCCCCAACAAGTTAGTGCTAGTAGCATCACTGTAACCTAGACCATCTGCTTCATAGTCTTAATTTTTCTCTCATTGGGATACAGTCCTGAAGTGATTCCTGAAGTCAGTCTATTCCCATTATTAATTACAGTGTTAATTCCCTTCAGCTTGAAGATTTAAGACACTATCTAAATATAAAGATGAAATCTAATTGCTGCTTTCTTTTAAATGAGTAGCCTGGAGTTTTTGTAGTACTGGATGAAAAGACATTGGACACGAGTGAGATTCAAAACATGGCTTAGATTTCACATTAAAAATTAAGCCTTGTTAGATACCATATGCTTATTGCCAAAATCATTTCTCAAAGTTGACTAATAATCAGTATCTGATGACTGTGGTGCTTGACTCAGAAATGCACCACCAGATGAAAGCATCTCTTTGCTGTGGAGGCTAAATAGCATTTCATGACAGGTGAAAGATTTTGGAAAGGAAAAAAAGAAATCTCTGTAATGTAAATGGCATTATGCATACAGTTTGTAAACATGAAAGGGATGAAATGCACCTGCTCTGCAAATAAATTCTCTGCATCAGAAGAAATAGAACATCAATGCATATGAATCAAGGCCAATCTGTATGACTTGGGCATAGTGTCATTAAATTTCTGGGTTTTTTTACAAGCCTGATTTTAAATATTTTTTTACTTTTCCTACTATTTTTGGCACTGGGGTGCATAGCAGGAAATAGTGCTACACTTCCAGGACAGGATTGAGTTCCATGGGCTCAGAACCCTGTCCCTGATGTCACTAAATGTTTTTTTCTGTGACCTTGTGTATTTTTTAATCTCTTCCTTTCTTTAATTCCTAACTAGACATCCTGGTAGAAGCTAAGAATTACATCCAATCTTTTCTCTGAAGATCTGATATTTAAGACAAAGGCAATGCATGTGAAGGTGCCAGACCAAAGTCACCACTGAGGTAGAAATGGGGAGATTTTGAATCACAGAGCTGATTTTTTCCTAAACACAACTGTGTCTAAGTGCAATAATAACTTGATTTATTTTCTTTTTGGTAAACATTATATTTACCATTGATTCTCCTTTTTTTCCCCTTCTCTGTCTTTTTTTGTTTAACTTCTCATTAATTCCTCCTCCAAACTTCAGTTCCAATGACAGAAATTCATAAAACCATTTGGGACACATGAGCTGTGAAAGGTTTTAATCAAGTGATGAATACAATTTTCGTTTCACTCCAGTCTCCAGTTTATTTAATGTAAGCAAAGGTTAGGAGAATTTTGCAGGACATTGCATCATAAATTCTAATTTGTGTATTTTATTTCTATTGCAAACCTACAGACTGTAGTTAATTTGACAGAATGCATTAGGTTTTTTTCCAAGAAAGTCCCAATACAAGTCTGGATTGAGACAGGTCTTGTTCAGTGTACACTTGACTACAAGGATATGTAAAGCTTGAGTTTTGAAAGAAACACCTTTAAATAATCTAAAAAGAACAAGAAATAGCATGAAAATCAGATTCAGGTTTGTGAAAGGAAAAACAAAGTAAAAACCAGAAGAAAAAGCAATTCTTGATAAACCTTCAGTAGAAGGTAGGATGGATACTTTCCTTTCATTCATTCCTTCCGACAGCAGGAGGAAGACCAGCAAGCATGTCTGGACAGTACATAACACTTCAGAAATTACTGAATTTAGAAATAGGTAAAATGATTCCTTGGGGGGGGGGGGGTTTCAGAGTGAAAGATATCTCATATATATACTCCCATATATAGCTAAGAACTAGCAGAGTAATCAAAATTCCAGTAGAAACCAAAAAAATAAAAATAGGAACAATAGAAATTTTTGGAGGATTCAGAGGGGGGAAAAAACAGGTGACCTGTATGGGATAATTATAATTGGCTACCATGATTGAAGAATAAACCAGAGGGGAGAAAGAAAAAGGCACAGGAAAAGGTCAACCAGAGAAAGAAATATGTCCAAAGTTTGGTTGCAATGAACTATATGTCCCCATACAGCAATTAGAGCAATGGTTTTCTATTCAGTTTTTTCACTCTGTTGTATCACTCAAGAAAAGAGAAATAAATTAGGCTGGTGCCTGACCTTTAAAAAACAGTGGATCCCAGTGAATCATCCTGTCATTGACATAATAATTTGATTTCTTTTTAAGCCTCTTTCTACACATCCAGCAGCTGGCAAAAATAGAGTTACGGCCTGTGTTTTCATGAGAAGCCCTTTTTCCCTTGCTTCTTAAGGTAAATAAAGTATAGCAGTTGGAAGCAACTGAAAGATAAATTTATCATCATGTCCACTGTGCCTGTGGAGAGAAAATCAGTGCCAGGACTGAGATCTGCATGAAACTATATCTGAAAACTCAATATACCATCAAAACATTTCATTTTAAAGTATTGAAAACTTTTGTTTCTTTCTCTTCACACTTATTTTTAATGTGTTTGTCTGGGTTCCTCAAAGATAAAGAGCCCAGAAGAAAAATTTCTATTTTTACTTTGAGCATAAGCAAGGGCCTGGAAATCTCAGAAAAAGACAAAGTAAGGAATATTTCCAGAGAGATCCAATAAATTAATGGAAACTGCTTTTGTACATTTATTGAATCTCAGCATTAAACTCTGCTGGATTAGAATTGAGATCAAAAGTTCCTGCCATGCAAATATGACAACAGTGTAAAAGAGAGACTCAAAGTTCTTTGTGAATCTTTAAAAGTTCATAACTAGACTGAGGATATTATGCAAGCATCAAAAACTAGGAATCTGTTACTTTTATTGGGTCATTTTGTGTCATAAACCATTGGAAGAACAGAAAGTTGCAAAACATAAGCTGGTTTTTTCACTTATCCTTCTTTCTCCCCCTGTTCTAACCATTTTTATATTCAAAGTAGATGATACAGGGAAAGCACTAGAAGTGACCTAAATTTATTGTTGCCTCTAGATTTAGAAAAGTAAGGAAAGACATTTTCTTTGGACCTTCAGTGTAGTTTCTAATAGATGTAATGGGGCTGTGAAGTTTGTGTAGGACCTATGCACCTGTCCTGTGCACAAAACCATTATCTGCTCTGCAGCTAAGCCAAAACACTTCTGATTCTTTAGTGACTGCATAAGGAATAGAATCTAAACAGGAACTTAGGGCAAGTGAAATTCAAGGAAATGCAATGTACAGAAAAATATCAAATGGATGCCACTTTCTTCTTCTTGACCATTGTGTCTGAATCTATTGAAAATGTATTGATCTAAGTTGTCCATTTAGATCACCTAAGCCACTGACTCCATGGTATTAGAAATAGCAATCTCTTGTAACTACCAAACAGCATTAATTTTTCTGTCTCTCAGTAATCTCACTATAGTTTACTAATAAATTCACTCATTTTTCTGTTCTTATCACTGCTACTCATATATTTAGGAACCCTTTTCTCATTTCAAGATTAAAGTTATTCATAGACAGTTCATATCTATTTATTTTCATACCATTTTTCTTTTAGCTTAAAATGTCTCTTCTTCTTCCCTGATCTTTAATCCCTTAGCACATTTCAGCAGTATTCCCTCCCCATCTTTATTTTGCTGGGCTAGTTAAGGCAAGTTTTCCTCTAGTGTCTCTTGAGCAATAAATTAATCATTCCACTATTCATCTAGTAATTCCTTCCTGCACCTACTTCAGGTTGATTAAATCTTTCTTGACTGTAGCTTTACAGAATTTTCAGAGTTGTAAAATATTTTTACTGGCATAATATGAAAGTTTCCCACATTTGGCATATATTTAATTGTGGGAAATTAATATCCGTTTTATCCTTTTGTCAACAATGTCCTAGAGTTTAAACAGCTCTCTTCCTGCTGTGGTGCTTATCCTTCTGTTTTATTCCTAGGTATCAATCATCTGACTCCTCAGCTTGTATTTTGCTAGGCTAGGCAGCCTAGACTCTTTTTTTACAAGTAGATATCCACTTTCTTAAACATTTTATCAGTCTTCCTTTTCTTTGCTCTCGTCTGAATTTGTCTTTCTTGCAGGTGGTGAGACTCACAGTATTCCAAACAACACCTCCCCACGACTATGCTATTAACACTCCCATGTGTCTCCTGATATATCCAAAGAGAACATTTGACTCTTCGATGATGGCATCATATCAGTGGCTCACAGTCATTTGGGGACTGACAGATATGTTCAAATAGTTTGTCTTCTCTTTCTGCTCTGGACAGTAAGATGCCAGGACACTGCAGAAATTATTTGCAGTTATTCTTGGTGTAAGATGTTACACACTAGCTCATTTTGCCATTTTTCTGTTACCCTGACTCTTCTGATATTTGGTCCTTCATGCATAATATTGCTAAGCAGATTTCTATAACTGCCATATCTTGTGTTTGTGTCACCAGCTCCTCTTTCTCTGTTCCAGGACAAGGATCATTCACAATGACAACATACAATTTCGCTCCTAACTTTTATTTTTCAGAAAATCCACCACTAATCATTTAAAAACCCAAAAATTCTTGTTCTAACATTTCCTTTATTTCTTCTTCTTTTGATCTGACTTTAACCTCCTTCTCAACTATGTCATGCTTTTTTGCTAATCTACATCTTCCTACACAGAGCTAGTAATTCCTCAATTCTTCACACAGTTTCGTAAATGAAACCACATAATTCTGGATAGATAAGACCAGATTCACTTCCTTTGTATAGGAAAAAAAAACCTAAACAAAAAACAGCCAAACAAAAACACAGAAAGAAATCAGGTTATCCTGACAGCATCTAAATTCAATAAACCCCTGTAATATCCTATTTCTCAGTCTCTCCAATTCCTATTTTCTTGTGAATTTTTAACGTATTTCCAAGGTTTGATCCATGGATTTCTTATTTCCCATTACACTTATCTTTCTACATAAGAGCATTGCATTTTCCTATTTCCAGTTTCATTCCATTGCACACTTCAAGCACAGACTTTAAACCTTTTCTTTCTGAATGAAGATTTCATTTGCCAGTTCTTTCAGGGTTCTGGGCTGGATAGATGATCTACTCACTTTTACTCAAGACCTTTCAACATTCAATTTCAATTTCTCATTCCAATTAACTATCTTCTCTTTTTCTTCATATATATCATGGTCATATTTCAAATTTTTTTGTCCAATGACCCTCTGCCATTTCATACACAAATTAGGAGAGTCCTGAAGTTTCAGCCATTCTTTATTCCATGTGACCAATTTTATCCATTTATAACCCAATAGCAACTTTTGGAATGTACTTTTTTTTAGAGTTCACAGACTACTGAACAGTACTTCAAAATATGCATCAAATCCTACTTAAAGTATTTTGAGGGTAGGCTGACTTTTGAAATTTTTCTCTCTGTCTGGATTTCCCTGGATTCTATCTTTACAAGAATAGAACATGTCTCTTGTCACTCAAACTCAGTCCTGGAAGTAGTAATTCAAAAGGCTTATACTTTAGCAAAAAATAATGCCAGGAAATCAATGTTAATACCAGTTTTTCCAGATTCAGAAAAAGAAGCTGGTAAAGCTTCTTATGATATGTAAATAATGGAAGTCTTGATTCACTGCCATGGTAAGAAAATAAATGAATAAACGTAACTGATTCTGGTTTGTTAAAATATTTCATTGTGGTGTTTTTCTCATTTACTCCAGTAATGCTTAAATGGCATCTGAGAATCCTTTTGTGTTGCAGTCTGTAAAGCATCCAAGGAATGACAATGTCTGTCCTGAGAGGGCTAATGCTGTGCTATGGCAGGATACATTCAGTGGCTTCAGCAGGACATGGAAATCACTCCATGCTTTCTGTGATCCAAAAGACAAACATAGCCAGGGACCCATGGGGCTGTCAAGCATTTTTGCATGCACGGACTTTTTGGAGGAGGAAGGCTGTTGAAGAGAGCCAAACCAAGTAAATGCTTGTGTGTAAGAGAAAAAAGAGAAACTTTCTGTAGCTGTATTGCAATATTATAGTGAATTTGACTTCTCTGCAGGCTTTGTTAACTCTAATTTTAGTTTCCTGTCTCTACTCGTGGGTAACCTGATTAAACCAGTGGTAGGTCTGCCGAGTTCTGATTGCCGCATGAGGCGCAGAAGTCTCTGGTTGCATCAACACATCCCTTTCCACTGACAGCATGGGAATGGTTTAGGAAATAGCTTTAGTTTTCAAGAATTAAAACACTGTCTTTTAAAACCCTTTATTTCCTCAAATCTCTAGGTAGGCTGGATATTTATTTACAAAGAAGAAAATGATCACAATGACCTATCAGCCTTGGCAATCTCTTTATTTTGTTGATGACTTCTAGGGGAAGGAATAATTTATTAGGTTCTTGGCTGCACATTATTCCATTTTCATCAGTGTTACACATACAAAGATAGTTATTTGAGAATGATTTCTGGAGATAGGGATAAAAACAAATTACTTTTGCAGTGCCACTGAACACATGTAAATGAAACTAATTATGAAGTGTATTGCTCCTCATGGACCAAATAACATCCTGTGTGGCTCTGCTGGCCCTCTATGTTCATTTGTTGAAAATATATTAACAAGAGCATATTTTAACTTCTAAATCATTATCTCCACAGCTCATCTAGCACAAAAAGAATGGAGATAGCCAGAACAATTCAATGCAATCTAAGATAATACAGCTCTGAGTAAAACTTCTCACTGGCTTCAACCTTATTTTAGAAGAGGGAAATGTATCCCCAAGGCATTCTGACACACCAGTGTTCATTTCCCTTTTGCTACAAATGGCAAGCAGAGACTCCTATCATGTCACAGCACAATACCTAGATGCCAATGTTCCACAATTACTTCCTTACACAAGCAATTCTGTACTGCTTTGTTCTCCTAGTCTTTGCAAAAACCTTAATTTGTAGTTTATGAAGTGAACTTTACCTGCCAATCACAGATGTGACAGGGAATGGGACCTGGTACAAGGCAGCAGCTGAAGGGTTTGTCAGCTCCTGGGTGTTTTAAGCCACTGGCAACTATTAAGTAGCACTGCCATTTCTGCCACTAACACAGTAAATCTATGTCTAACACATGAAACCAAGGAACAAAACACAGGTTGCAAACAGGCTTACAAACATATTTGTGTAATCTAGCTGTGGCAGTCACCAGGATGTGATGTGGATCCCAGTGTCTATAGCTGGGATATATGATATATGCTGGTGACAGATATATGATATCTGTCACCAGCTTTCATTTTCATTTGGAGCCTCTGATGATTCCCTGAGACAGCCTATAGTTTCTCTAAGTTATAGACTTGGAGTAACAAGTAGTTATAAAAAATATCTGGGGACTTCTGTTTGTTTGCTTAAAAAATGTGAGGCACTTTCAAAAGGCTCATTATGAAAAGGCAAGCTCAGAGCCTTTGAGATGCACTAAGGCCAAGTGCTGGGTCCTGCACTTTGGTCTCAACAACCCCAGACAATGCTACAATTTAGGGGCAGAGTGGCTGGAGAGCTTCCCAGCACAAAAGGACATGGGAGTGCTGGTCCACAGCAACTGGACATGAGCCAGTGTGTCCAGGTGGCCAAGACCAATGGAATTCTGGCCTGTACCAGCAATTGTGTGGCCAGCAGGTCCAGGCAGTGATTGTCCCTCTGTACTCAGCACTGGTGAGGCCACAACTCGAGTGCTGTGGCCAGTTCTGACCCCTCAGTACAAGAGAGACACTGAGGTGCTGGAATGTGTCCAGAGGAGGGCAATGGAGGTGACAGAAGGAATGGAGAGTAAGTCAGACAAGGAACAGCTGAGGGAGCTGGGAATGTTTAGCCTGGAGAAAAAGAGGCTCAGGAGGGACCTTGTCACTCTACAACTCCCTGAAAGGCAGGTGTAGCCAGGTGGGGATCAGCCTCTTTTCCAGGCAACCAGCAACAGGACAGGAGAACATATCCTCAAGCTGCACCAGAGGATGTCCAGGTTAGAGAACAGGAAGAATTTCTTAAATGACAGGGTTGTCAAGCATTGAAATGGTTTGCCCAGGGAATTTGTGGAGTCACCATCTCTGGAGATGTTCAAGAAATGACTGGCCATGGGACTCAGAGCTATGGTTATTTGACAAGGTGGCGTGCAGTAAAATGCTGGACTCTACGATGTTGGAGGTTTTTTCCAAACTTAATGATTCCATGAATCTTACAGAAAATGAGTTCTCTTTATTGCTTTTCAAGCTGAACATCTGAAACTTTAGGCATCCAAAACTTAATGTTCCTTTTACAATATTCAGACATATAGCTGATATTTATCCTAAATGAACACCCCTCTTGCTTGCTTTTTGAAAGGGCATCCATGCTCAGCCATAGCAAAAAGTATGAGACAGAATTTTCCCTGTAATGAGTCACTACAACAGGATTTGAGTTTGGATGAGGAACATGAAAACAACTTAAATTAGTATGGTCAGAAGCACAGGATACTACTGTCAGTAATTTTTACAGGCCTCCCCAACTTCTTCAAGCATCAGAGCTCCCATTTGGCAAGGTAATTAAGCATCTTAAATTATGCATCTCTTTGTTCTGGCATACTTACAAAGAACCTCTCAAAAGCACCGTAGCCAGCTTGATTTGTCTACCAACAACTGGTAAACAATTACAGTCCCCACAATGTGTGGATTGAGATATTTTGTCAGTCTCTTGGAAAGAAATGTACATGGTTTATCAATACATAATTGTGTTTGGTTAAGTAGGTATACTTACCCCTGCCTAAAATTACTATGGAACAAGCAGCACAAGGATGGGTATTTGATGCTGTCCAAGCAAGGAGCAGCACACATACCTACCACACAGGAGGTATTATCAGCCAAGATTTCCTTTGTTAGCTAGTGAATGGTACTGCCTTTCAGGTGCTAATATCTGCTTTGGGCCAGGGAACAAATTAACTTCTCCTCCTCCAAGCTTCCAAGCTAGCTAACTCTCTCTCTCTTTTTCGCTCTCTCTCTCCCTCTGCTCTCTCTCCTTGCCCACCTATAAGTTTTAAATATCATTAACATGATCCTTTATGCTTTCTTCCTTAATGACTTCCTTGCCACAGCTCCTTATTTTTCCAAGGTCTAAAGGAAAGATGTCATTTGGCCAAATCTACTGAACAGGCTCCTGCATGAAATGACAATTTATAACAATTAATTAAATGTTAGGATTAGTCTCCCTGTCAGATGATGCCACTGGCTAATAATACACCCCTATGTCAGTGACAAATGATGATATGTCAGCAATAAAGCTGCTTGGAGTGAAGAACTTACATGTCAGCCATTTATTCATCCACACTTATCCCAAATCACTGAACTTCTTGAAAATACCCACTGAGCAGCTGATATGATTCAAGCTGATGTAGTCTGACATTGTAAGTTATTTAGCATAAAGGGAATAGAAGAATATTCAAGACTTTATCTTACTTTGTGTAGGGCTACACCACTCCCTAATCCTACGAAAAGGACTCCAAGATCACCTGGTAATTTGGGATCAGCTCTCCTGATCCTAACTTGGGCTATGGATGGACTCCTATGATTCTCCTCAAGAATGACAAGGTGTTGATGAAATTATTTATAAATGTCCCCCAGCTTTATGAAGGGAATTACTTCTCATTGCATGGGCTGTGATTAAGTGAACAGCTTTTGTCAAGGATGAGGGCAAACAAAAGGAACAGATAAAATATTTGCTAATGAAAAGAACCCAGTGGTACAATACAAAAGAGGGAAGTATTGAATGAAGTGTTCCTGCCACCCACATGCTAGTTGAGGAGTAGCACCATGAAAAGAAAAAAAAAAAAGAAAATGTATCAGTAACAAATTATTCTGACACCTGGGCTGAAATCCAAGAAAAACTTTCAGGCAAAAAATAAGATGTCTAAAAACTGAATTTTTTACACTTGTGGTAGCTGTGTGCTGGATGTCATCATGGTAAAGCATGGGTTAAATACAGAACTCAAACATTTTAGTGTGTTTGCAGCTCCTCACTAATCATAAATGCTGCCTTTTAGCTCAGCTTCATAACATTTCATCGTGATTACTGCTGTGGTACCTATGCAAGTACTAGCTGGGGAAAGGGCAATGGAAGGTGCAAGAGTGCTCCAAAGCAATCAGAGATGCACTGAACACTGATACTTTGATGGGTAGAATTTCATGATTCTCTTTCTCAAAGCTACATTCTGTAGTGCTCACCTGGAATGTACATAGAACACTAAATGTGAGACAAATCAGGGAAATTGTGGTGGTTGTTTTCAGTCTTATCAAAACTCCACTTTGCTTTACCCAACACATTGTTTCAGGGATGAGGACCCTGTCCTTCACATGGTTGTTGCCTGCAGCCAGGACCATTTAGTTCTAACAAGGATCTATTTAATGCAAGAAACACCTAAAGCTTATTACCCATCACTGGCTGCATAAAATTACAGGCTGTCAGTATGTGTTAGATGAATCCATCTGGAGAAGATAAAAGAACCGAGAATGAAGCTGGTTTCAACATTCCAGATAAGCTTTTAGCATTAAAAAAAAAAAATGCTGAAAAAGAAGAAAAGAAAAGACCAAAGACTCGTTATTGTCTTTCTCTTCATGTAAACTGGGAAGAGGGCACAGAGCTATTAGATAATGCAGTCAGCTTCCTAACTGTTTTAGAATTATATTTTTGAGGCTTTTTCATTTGAGGTAGGTCTTTCTTGCTCAAAGGGTGGTCCCTCTCCTATTATTGACTGCAGTATTCTGAGCCTTGTCTTTTAGCAGGAAAAAAGAGATGGATAAACGGAAAAAATAACAACAGACTTGGACTGCCAGAAAGCAAACTCTATTAATGCTCTTGGTGGGGTGGGGAGTGTGGAATATTGAATCCTTTTTACATACTTTACAGAAACAGGAAGATGCATTTTCATGAAAAGGATCCTCAGACTTTCTCTTATTCATGTCAGTAGGTTTGAATGCAAGGATTAAGAAATATTAATATCCCTAAGTACATCTATGGGAGCATATATAGAAAATTGTATAATTGTCAATATAAATTGTCTTAAGTCATGTTCAGGCCCATGCCAAGAGCCTTTCACTAGGGAAAAAAACTTAAAGATGCTGCATAGTGATTAACAGTCCAGCTCTGTTAAAATAAGAATTTTCCTATTTACTTCTGGAAAGAAGAAGGGGACACTTGGATGAGGACTTTTGGGAAATTGAGTCAAGCTATCAGCTACACGATGTTCACTGTAGAGTTCATCATAAACATAAAACAATCTTGGTGCCAATGTATTAGCCCAGCACTCAGCTTTGTTTCACGTAGATGTGAAACTATGCTTCATGGTTTTCTACTTCCTCCAAATTAAGTGGGAGGAAACACTTTTTGACTAACAGAGTCTTAGAGAGAGAGTGACTCTAAGATGTAAAAATGTAGTTCTTATTCTTGGAAGTAGATATCATTTTTCCATCCTGTAATCCTTTTTTTTCCCACCTACTCACTCATGCCTTGCCTGCCTCCTCCCTTTTCTACTCCAATTCCTCCCTTTCATATGACACAGGTAAAGATACAAAGCCATAATAGCATCCTAGAAAATCATATACACAAGATCCATGCAAAATATATGGATCACATTAAATAGAGGTGGTAAAAAGAAATAAAAATAATGGCACACAGTTCCTCATCCAATGACACACGAAGCTGATATATGTGTAAGTTTTGTGGAAGTGCTTTTAATGCATGAGCCTTGGGTCAGCTCTAATGTGAGTAGAAAACAGCAGCAGATTAAGCACGAGCCTAAGCAGAGAAAAACTCTTGCAGTCCTTCTGGCAGGAGATTAAAATAATTGCTAATGGGAATGCTTTTCAAAAGTATGAACATTTTACCTCCACTACATATGATAAAGGAGCCATGCAGAACTGACAAGGCCTCCTGTCTAAAGAAATGCTGTAGAACAAGATTTTTTTGTTTTTTTGGGTTTTTTTTTACAATTAAGCAATTGTATTGTCTCCAATGGAGAGGTTATGTGGGGTGACAGGAAGGGGCTTGTGCACTATCCCAACAAAAGTGTGTAAACAGGAGGAGAATGAGTGTGTGTGTGTCAGTGTGAGAGGTGGTGCACACAGCTTTTTATGGATCTGAGACACAAGCCAGTGCAGAGAATAGCATCTAGACAAGAAGTAAAGGTGTTTAAAATAAACTCTTGGCTCTGACCTTGACTTCCAGTGTTCTCCAGGGTTCCACATGAAGGTAACAACTCTACCTAGTACAGGGTTAGCATTCATATGGTAAAATCTTTGAAATTCATTAAATGAGAACATTCAAAATTATTTTTTTTTCTTTTTTTTTTTTAATCTGGTGTGCCCTCATAAAATTTGTGAATTAGAAAAGAGAGCTGCATTTGTTAAGTAACCGCTGTTGTAGCAGCTTGTGTCTCCACCACTAGGATCATTTGATCTCCACTTACCCCACAGCTGCTAAGGAGTGAATTACCCTCATGGGGAGCCTTACAGCAGTTCTTATTTCCTGCAGAAATGCATTAAATTTCATGTTAGATTTTTTTATAATTCTGTGGAATTGAAGCCATAATTCTTTGCCATAATACTTCATATTGCCAGAAGCAAAGAAAAGACACAGATGGCAAGCCTGGCTTGGTATCTTAATTGACACATCAGTTAGTCCAGGATAAAACACCTAGATGCAAGCAACCTGCCCACAAAAGCAGTCATAGAGTGCAGAAATACCTCTTGTGCATCTTTAATGAGTTTATGATGCCTAATCTGACAAGGGACGACAAAGCATGACGTCATTTTTTACCTCACCATTGTGCTTTAGGAACCAGTACATTTTAGCTACCTGGAATATGAACAGAATGGATTCTATCAAAACTATTCATTTTTACAAGAGGAAAATTTGGGTGAGAGCAGGCTGTGTGAAAAGCACAGAAGTACAGAAAAAGCAGAGCTGGCCAAGAGAGTCTGCAGTTGGGAAGCAGAAGGACACAACAGGGCATGCCATCTGAACAGTGTTCAGTTGATGACACACTAGGTCTCCACACATCCCATTAACAATGCTCCCGGGAAGTCACACCCTCCTCAGCTGCAGGAGGAACAGACAATGAGCTCCAAATTGTAACCTGGCAAGTGAGTCCTACGCGAAGTCATGGTGCACTCCAAAAGTTCTACTCTACAACACAAATACTGTTCAACTAAAGCACTTAGCATTTAACGGGCTGACTTTTGTGATCCCTTCTTGCTTTTAGCAGCTAGAAAAAGCCCATAAATGCTGGGGAAGGGGAGAAGATTTGCCAAAAAATTGAAATTCACAGTCACATGAAAAAAGAGGTCAAAGAACTGCAGCCTTCCATTACAATCACAGGTACTGTGTATGCCTCATTAAAAGAGATGCATACAGATTAGTATGACAAGAAGCCTAAAACACCTTTTGTCATTATACCCTGCATATTCGGTTTCTGGGTATGACCCTGGACTGGTCAAAAGCCACTGTCAAGGTGACAAAAAGGAAAAAAAACCACAAAATGCCACACGAGAGAACTGGAAATGAAGATCTCAAATGAAGAAGAGAATGGAAAGAACTTTTATGATTTCCTGCATAAATATTTTTCTTGATTTCTTTTTCCTTTGTAAAAAGGAGAAATTTCTGCTGCTAATCCAGCACCAGAAAAGAGAGAAAATGTCTAAAACACACATAAGTTCTCCTGGTTATTTAGACTGACACAAGCATCTTTTACTGTTGGATTCTGTAAGATAGCAGGTGAAATGTTCCTAAAATTAACAGAGGTTCTGGTTCTTTTCAAACCACTGAAAAACTGTCATGACATTACTAGTGTCATGCAACTCTAAATCTTACATAAATTATATAATAATCAAAGTCCTGTGCATTAACTCAGGGAAAAAAAAATCTCTTCTTTTTTTTGGATTTTGTTTCAGGCAATAAATCTAGAATCCAGGAAACTCTTTGAAGACCCATGAATTCAAAAGTGCCACAAACATAGGCATTATTTATTTATTACTACAGTAGTCTGAAAAATTATGATCTTTGATATGTTATTAGTAGCAGCTGCCTTATGCTGCAGTCATTGAGAAATGCACACATTTATGAATTTTAAAATTGACATTAAAGAAGTTCTCAGGACAAAAATGCTTATAGGACACCCCTTGAGAGCTTTTTAGCCATACTGGAGGGACAGAGAAAGCAACAGGAATTGTCAGAAGTGTAGAAATAATAACACACAAGAAAAGATTGAGCAGAAAGATCGTCTAGGTAAGGGAATAATGAGAGGAAATTTGGAAACAGCCTGTAAATATTCAAAAGGATGCTCCAAATACCGAGGGTATCATCTCTCTCTTCCTCATTCATGAGAGTAAAACAAAGGGATTTAAAATGCAATAAGCAGGATACAGGTAAGGCATTAAAAAACCCTTCTAGTGGTAGAGCTCATGAATCACCAGAGTGAGTATGGAATATCCATCATGAGACACTGCTAAGAGCAAGAAGGACAAACTTGCCTCAGATAATTACTGCTGACATCACCAAAGCAAGAGCATGGGTGATACATACTCTCAAGAGTCCTTCTAACTCTTTCTCCTGTGATTTGAAATGTCACCATTTCTATTTTAACAATAGGATCTGATTTTCATTTATTTTGTTTTGGTTGTCAAATGAGAAAATTTTTTAAAAAAGCAGTTTGCCTGATGAAACATGGATTATTTGTATCATAATTAAGCTATAACTCTTTTGGGTCAAATTTCAAAACAAAGTGCTGGCTTGGAAAAAATTACTGAGAGTTATCTCAGTATTCCAACTCAGTTTTATTATGGGAATCAATCTTTTTAAAGATACAATTAAAAACAGCCATATAGTGGACAGAGCAATAAGCTAGAATAATTGTTCAAACAAGATGCCATACCCAAAACACAATGCTAGAAATCCTCAAGATAGGATTTACCATGCTGAAATGATTTCTTTTCAAGTGAAGGTTTGCATCAATGCCTCTTTTTATAGATGAAATTCATATTCATCTGCAAGCTGTATGTAAAGACTTTTCCATCACTTGAAGTTCAGTGCATGAGAAAGAGCTCTGGGCTTATCTTCTACATACGAGGGAATTTCAGCAGACACACTCAGACAAAAGGATCTTTATGTATCCACTTCCAATAATGCATTTTTCCCATACTGTAAGCAACTATCTGCTTCATGGAAAATCTTGGGCGTGGAAAGGGTTTTTAAAACTTTCCCATAGGCTGCTGCCTAAGGGTTGTAGAGGGTTGTTTTGTTTTCTTTTCTTTTTTCCCATTTTAACACATTTGCTTGCATTGGTCATGTCCATACAAAGTAGCAGTGTTTTAATCCCACATGCTCCTTACATTCTTGTAATGAACACCTGAAACGAAATGAAAAAGACTTGAGTTAGTATTTCGTATTGGGAGACTAATCAGCTTGGAGCTGGCAATTTTTATTTAAATCCAAAGGAGCAGCCAATAATGAAGTATAAACAATACTACAGCAATATGTTGTATAATCAATCATGTAATATGTGATTCAAAAATCTTTACAAGAAACGTACCACCAATCTATTTATGGGCTACAAATTCACATTAAATAATGAAAAGCTGCAAATCACAGACACAATAGAAACAAGTGTACATAAGTTCATGAATGATGTATTAACCCAGACATTGGCAGAAACCATAAACCATGGCTGGGCAAGTATAAATCTTCATTTTCACAGACTGTATGGTGTTAAACAGACTGTGAGCCCTGGTTGAAAATTCACCTACAGAGCATTGTCAGGATCAAATGTCACTATTATGTTTCCACAAATATAGAGGAAAAGGGACAGGAAAGAAAATGGAAAAAACCTAAAAAAACAACTGCAAATAACAGGATGCCTTAACTGCAATACAATAAAAGTAATTTTACAGCTAAGACAAAGTAATGACCACATTTCTGAGATTTGTGATACATAGCAAGAGCTGGGCCAAAGAATGGTACCTACTTACACTGGCAGTGTGTGTGCCCTTTCAGCACACACAAAATATTATAAAGCTTGATCTGACACAGTCAGCAAGCAGTCTACACATTATGTTATTGCAATGAGTCTAATTTCAGTAACAACTCATGGCCAGAAGTAAATAAATAAATATACCAAGGAAATAAATAAAAGGAGG
Source organism: Haemorhous mexicanus (assembly GCF_027477595.1). Classification (NCBI taxonomy): domain Eukaryota; kingdom Metazoa; phylum Chordata; class Aves; order Passeriformes; family Fringillidae; genus Haemorhous; species Haemorhous mexicanus. Next base: position 30,360,195 of record NC_082343.1, read on the forward strand.
AACTAAGTAAAACAACTAATCTTTCATAGGAAAAAAAAAAATCCAATATGACTGTGAGCAAGATCAGTGGTATTTCTGCAATATTATCTTTATCTCTGAAGAGCAACTCACCTAGCAGAGCTCAAGGGTTGAAAAACTTTGACAACAGGAAATGAGCAAGGGAGGGAGCTTTTAAAATGTCTGTGACCTTCAGCACCTGTGGAAAGAGGAACTGAAAGGTGATGTTTTCATGCAAAGGCCATATTTGCTAGAAACTCCTACTACTTTTGGAGGGTGGGTTCCTGAGATTTTTTCATAGGGTGCATGAGGTGCTGTTGAAAATACTGATACTAAGCAGAGCTTCCTGAAATCAGTTCCTAGAGCCATCCCCAGTCACTTAGGACCCCAGTCACTTAGAACAAGTTATTTCTCAGAGAGATTAACAGATACCTGCTCTGATCTGGATACTGTGCTTCTGTGAGATGGCTCAAAATACATTTTAATGCTTTGTGAGCCCACTTGCAGTTATGAGACAATGGCATGGGCTAGTGAACCTGTTTTTCAAAGGGTCTAAGAGCTGTTCACACTTCTATACATTGTTAAGTACACTGCTAATCTTCTGAGTGTCACTGAGTGGATTAATGAGCTGCCTTCTCACCAAAAATTTCTGGCCACTGGCTCTGAAGCCTTTCACACTGCACAAGTCTGGCCATGCTAAGCTGCATCTCAAATGCCCAAAAGAAGAGAACATGAATACAAGATTTGACTCCTCAAGTGTGTGTTTTCAGTTTTAGAAACATTTCTGAACTTAGGGCATTGAAAAACCTGACTGAGTCAACTGCAATAGGGCATCCAAAAGGCATGAGGAAATATCCAGATTTTCTTTTAACTATGCAGACAAAATAATAGCCATCAAAGAAAATCCTGATTTGTTTGTGTTAGCTTTTCTGGAGGAACAGAAATGAATAGAAAGTATGAAGTGGCACAGAAGTCTCTGAAATTAAAATACAGTTGTCAGGCAGCAATAAATACCTTGTAGAGAACTTACCATTGAATTGTCTTCCCCAGGACTAAACAGCCTGGTGACTGTGTTGCACTTTTTGTCATGTTTCATGCATTTAGGTGTTCCACAGGAGCTGAATGCATTTTTGTTGTTTCTGGGCAGGAAGGGAGTTTAAGATGCTTATTTCAGTTGCTCACTGGAGAGATTGAACCCCTCTAAAAAACCAGAATTTACTAGAACGACCCATGGTTTGGAATTACCATTTGGGCATAAAGGACTGCATGCCAAATCTTTGTCAGAGACAAATGGTTGAGAAAAATCATATGAAAGAGATGAATGAAAAACCACCTGGGCTGGTGCTATGTGAAGTGACAGAAAGTGAATGACTGATGCAATGGAGAATTTGTTATTGACCTTAGTGGTGACAAATCTCAACTTCCCTGTTGTTCAACACAACCACTTTTTAGAAAAGTACTTTACTGGGGAAAAAATATTCAGCACTTTAAATAGAGACATTGATTTCTTTCAGCTCATTCAGTCTGACCTGGGAAAGACAAATAGTGAAGGTGTTAATGGACAAATGTAAAAGGAGCACATAGGCTAGTGAATAGTTACAGCTGCTCTTCACACCAGGACACACTTTTCAGGTTTACTACAGGCCAAGATGAAGGATGTAGGTTGAAATTCAGAAATTACCCTTCTATCAGTCATGCAATTTTATGACATGGAAAAGAAAGTCACACCAGGCAGAAGAAAACTACTTTAGGCCTCTTCAAGATCTAAGACAGTTTTAATGCAGGTTTCAAAGTGCTCTGAAAATCCCCCTTGAGCCAGCAAACATGAACAGGTAGGATGTTCACAGACAGATTGCTGGCTGAGGATAAGACAGAATTGTTCCTGACTTTATATCTTACCTTCCAAAACCTGCTATCTCCCAGTATTGGAAAGCTGTAAGCTCCATTATGCTTAAATTGCTCCATATTACTACATCCTCCTGCTCTAGAAGGTGGTTTGTTATAGTTACCCTCCTGCCAGGTAGGTTTAAGGAAATAAATGATTTTTTTTGATACAAGGCTATTTTGCTGACCTGGATGGATTAAAGAACTGATAATAAATTTTATTTTGTCTTCTAGGCCACTGGTGCAAACTAAGTCTAGTTCAATTGTGACCAGAAGTTATTGCCACCTGACAACAGAACCAAACAAATGTGAAATTGATTGGCAGTTCTTAGCCCAGGTCCTTCTCACTTGGTCATGAAATTGCCCCTTCTGACACAAATTGGACCTAATGAAGCTGTGTTAATGCAAACACCCAGGAACAAGTAGGGTGGAATACTCTACTTTATGACTGGGAGAATCAGGTCACATTCTTCATTTAAAAATCTTTCTGCATAAAATGTACTTTTGTCAAGACTGAACTTTACAAAATTCAACATGAACATTTGAGACAATTATAAAATTTCAACACAATCTTCTTGTTGGAAGTTTCAAGCTGAAATATTTTTTCATTTTACCTCAAAACGTTGTTCTGCTTTGGAATTTTATTTTTTAAGAAAGGAAAATAAATTACATGTTATGATGAGTGTTTCAGATGACAGTTGGAGTGGGATTCATTTTGCCTAACTTTAGACATCTACACTGTAGGCGTCAAGCTCAGAGCTAGTCACTCCAGGTTTCCTTTATAGTTAATGGAAAGAAACAGGTACGTTTAAGGTGTGACTCGTCTGACCTATTTTAAATATCTTCTTTAAGACCAATAATGATCTTAAAATTACTGCCTCTCTCCTCTGCCTATGGTATGAGTCCACAGAGATCTCAAATGGAGATCTACCAGAGACAATTTCTACTGCTGAGTCCTCTCCCAGTTGTCTAAATTTCCATTACATACACTTATTTTTCAGCTTTTTGACAGCAAAAACCATAACTAATAATATTGTCACTTGAAATAAAAGGCTGCATGTTGCTTCAGAATTTTCATTTAATGAATAAACTTCTTTTCCAAGTGAATTCATAATTTAAAGTGGAAAACCTTACTAGCTATGTGTGAAGCTGGAGTTATATAAGGGACATTTTATCAGGCAAGAAGGATGAAAAACCACAGGTTCTCTCATCCTGTGTCTCACATCTCATCTAATTATTTCCACACAGAATTACCAAAGTCAACAGAAAAGCTACAAGGAGGTTCTGTGGGATGGAGGATTCGAGGATTCAATGATTTTGCTCTCCAATCTCAGCTGCCATGAAGGAAAGGGACAGGAACAAGACAGCTAGGAAAGCAGAGAGAAGAGATGGGGACAGGTGGGACCAACTGCATGCAGTGGGTGGAAAGAGCATGAAGAAATAAATGTTTTAAAGAGTGGCTGAAAACAGGAAGGTGGAAGAATGTCTGAAGGGAAGGCAAATGTAAGAAAGGACAGAATGAGTAGCTGAAGAAAAGCAGCTCTAGCAACATTAACATTTTGCTTTAAATTAAAAACTCCAAAACGAGGATTGTTTTCTCACAGGTCTGATCATAATTTCCTAGATTGCCAGGCACATGTCAGACACAGTAAAGAAGCACAAGTGGATCCTGCTTTTCCTCTATATTTAGTGTACCTAATTCAGCTCCAGAACTGTTTGCAGCCCTCTTTACTCTTTCTCATCTTATACTTCCACATATCCAAACCATTTAGTTGCAGACCTTTGGCTGCACTGAACTCAGATTCAGCCACACAGCTGGGAATATAATTCATTTTGCTCAGCAGAACCAACTTCATTGGTAAAAACAAATTTACATTGATTGTCCCTGAACCTAACACACACACTTTCTCCAGCCCTCTGCCTAACAAAACTGAGAAGGAGATTTTTGACTTGCCAATAACCTCACAAACAAATTAGCTCTATTTTAATTCCATTACGCAGGCTAATCTCTTTTGGATTTCCTAGCATTTATACAGGAAATGGGTCATTCATAATAGATGGTGTGTACACATTCAAGGAATGTGCTAGGTGGTTTGTGGTGACATTTTTCTTAATAATGTGGGCAGCACTGGAATGTCTTTCTCCAACTACTGGTCTCTTGGTGAATGCACACGTTATTTAGATTGAGAGCAAGAAACTCTCTCAGGTGGTTTTCAGGTAAAACAGAAAGTATCTGCAGGGAAGGTTAGAAATAAAATTGAGATGTGCCTTTGCCTAGAACAGAATCCCAGACTGACAACGGGGTTTCATGCAATTACCTTTTAGCAATCTTCAGCTGCCTTCCTCTCCTCACCCCTTTCTTTCAGGTAGGAGGAAAAATGAAAATATAGGAAAATTAAAATATGGGAAGTCAGACCAGGAATAGGCAGGAGTTTAAGGCATGTCACTAACATTGATTCACCCTACAGCTTCACGCTAGTCCATACCCTCTCTGCTTCAGTGAGACAGGTCTCCTAGGTAATGTCAAATTAGTCACACTTCTGATCCTGCACTCCAAACCTGACACTGATACCATCCCATTATTACTATACAAATCTAATCTAAGAGGCAGCTTCAGCCCAGAGTCTTAACATCTAATTGCTTTAGAAACAGGCTAAACTTCACTTTCTTACACAGTCACATGATTCAATGTGTTGCAAAACAAGTGGGCTTTAGACATCTGAGATAGCCTCCTTCCTCTGGGTTTTTCTCACAGATCTCCAAAGAAACTGTGTGGATATGTAACATTTTGGCCATTGTGTAATTTTGAGTTCTTTCATGCCTTCTACTTTGCCTACAAATACACTTGTCTCCCAAATTCACAGGGGAGATAAGAAGTACAACAGCCAGCATTTTTCATGTAGTAATTCACATGACTTGGCAAAGTTTTTCTCTCCTGAAAGTGGAGGACACCAACAAGATCTCTGATGCTGCCTATCTTCTGTCATTCCCACACCAGAGTTTTTCAGCTCTTTGTTGCCCATTCAGGAACTGATCTTCACACTGCACAGAAGGAATAATGGACATGTGAAAATTCACTTGGGAAAGATGCACAGGTGTTTCATTTATTCTAGCAATGAAATAAAAGCAGATCAGAGCCTTGACCTGAAAGTGGTGATAGATAATATGACAACAGGAAAGCCCTAAAGCACAAATTACATTTCCCATTTATCTATAAATTATTTTTGTACAATTTTTTTTCTCTCTATCTGGAGAAAAGGTTTGAAAACTAGCTGAAGAAAAATGTGAATAACAGAGAGGACTAAGCAAAGATAGCATCATTAAAATATAAAATTCTGTTAATAATTCCCTTCTGGTCTTAGGTGCCAAGAGACAGTACTTCCCAGGTCTGTGTGTTTCCTCAAATACACCATTAATAAGGTTTTCTAGATCCACTGCACAATCCTATAACTTATAAAACCACTTAGATGTTTGTTACATACTTACATGCTTTGCCACACATATATGTTGAGCAGGAAACAAATACAACACAAAGGCTCTTTGCTACATTTCAAAGCCAAAAGTTGAAGAATTCAGGAGCAACAAGAAGTCAGTGATCAGGGTAGCTTACACACAAGCAATTTTACTCTGTTAGCATCTCAGAAGTCATGGTATTCTGTGCACCCACATTCTTGGGCCACTCCATCAGAACTGCATCCCTACAGAACTGCACATTGTGCTTAACCCACTCACAGGTGGTGTCCTACTACCCCCATGAGGCCTTAATTATTTCATTAGTTCATTTGAGCACCCTGCCTTCCTTAGCCACTTTCATCTTGGAGGCAACCTTTTTCTCAGGAAGGGCCCTGCAGAGCCCAGGCAGTCTCCCCTTGTTTGTGAAATCTGGGTCCCTCATGCCTGATCTTTAATTGCAAGTGAGTGCAGAGACCCCAAGTAAGCTTCAAGTACAGATCCACAGCAGTGAAACGTGTCTGGAATGTGCTTCCCACAAGCATAGGAGCACCAGCAAAGATTTTCAATTCAGCATGTAGCACGGACACCCTAAAATGAGACACTCTGCTCTAGGAGCAACAACTTTGGTTTTGTGTGTCTTTGCAGAAGAAAAGAGATAGAAGAGAAGGAAAAGCTTCTAGATATTGCAGGAACAGATAAAAGGACAATTCCTTTTCAAATTTTCATGACATCCTTTTGTCCAAGACTCAGCAGACAATATGGAGATTTAACATAGATTAGGCTTTATATTTAAAGGGGTGACAGCACTTTTGTCAATTAATCCTACAGAAGATAAGCTCTGAGAGCACTGCTTCAGGCATGAGTTTCTCTTGGTACCTTTGTCTGTCTATGTGGAGAATTCAGATAAAGTTAGAAATCAAGATTACAAAGTATATAAAAAGTACATTCATTGTCATACAAAGCAGCATCTTTAAAGAGAGAGCTTAGGTGAGAATCATCTGAGTAAATGCAGATGTTGCCCACACAGATGTTAATGCATGAACTAGTTGGGTACAGTCTTCTTGCAAGAAGAAGCCTGGTACCCTTGTCATTAATTCCCTCCTGAGCTATTTGGCCCAAATGTGTCAAATTAACCACATACTCAAAGCAACCATCTCATAAGCGAATATCTCTCTATTGATGTCTAAGTATAGAGAAATCCAGAACAGTGTGTTTGCCCAAGAGTCCTGTGAGGGTAGATTTACAATAGCACACAACAACATATTGTATAAAAGTATTTGCTGTCCTATAGTCACAAACATAAGTCAGCCTGAGATATAACACAGCTTTTACATCCACAGCACTCTTACACTGCCTGTTGGCACACCTTGGTGCCCACACTGCTGTAACTCTGCAGATATAATCACCTGTATTTGCTAGACCACAACAGTGCAGATTTGATAGCAAGTTTATGCTACCATTTATGTTTTCACTGATGTCATGCATCCCCCATGCTGTTTGCAGAGGAAAACAAGTATCTTTTTCTTCAACAAGTTCAGAGGGCATCTTGCACTCTGGTTCAGCTGGTAGAGCTGGCAGTGACTCATGTTGCATGAAAATACAAAAAGCAAGAAAAACAGGAAGTCTTGTGATTCTTGTCTCTAAAATAAGGCTTTAAAAGCCATTAGAATGATCCTGTGTCTCTGTTAGTCACCACAGATCCTGGCCAGTTTCCAAAACAATGAGCATCACCCTCATCTCTGGAAACCTGGTTCTCAACGTGCAATGTCAGCTGGCAGGAGGGGGCGAGAAAAAGGAAACAAACCAAAAACATCCTACAGAATTATTTAGGAGTTTGGAACACAATTTGCACCTAAGAAGCAAATGAAGAGTATGCTCACACATCATTGAGTAAAGACGTTGATCTCTGAACAGAAATCAAACCCATCTCCTGAAATCAGTACTTCCTAAATGTATGTACATTGCCTATAGCTCTTACCAATCACTCCTCTTCTAGCCAGGGTGATACAAATATGAGTGTGGGATACTAAATGGCCCTGGGGCATCTGATGTGTCAAAAAATATCTTATGTATGTTGCTCTTTTTATAGCTGAGTATGTTTCATTCCTTTGAGCCCTTTCCTTTCTTTCACTCATTTCTGCACACTTTTTTTGTTTGAAGACCTGCAGATTTTCTTGAATGCAGCTTTTGTCTGCAAAATATTCCATCATGAGAAATATTTTGAAATAAAAGAAAATGGAATAGTTAATTTTGTGTGCATCACAGTTTTGGTTCCAAAGGTTTTTAATTCATTTACAAATCCCTTCTACCTGTCCAGCTGATTTCACTTTCTTTCCCAGTGATACCAAATCAAATTATTACCCAGAGTTAAATCAAATTACTTCATTTTGATTCTTATTTTTTTTCCCTAATTAAAAAAAAAAAAAAAAAAAGCAAACCACTTTTATCAGGAGCTGAGTGCCTTCCAAGCTAACTCATCAGTTACCTTTTCTTTGGGTGCATCCCTCCATTTCTCTACACCACCTTTGGGTACCACAAAGTGATCAGAGGCATCCACAAGAAGTTATACCTCACAGCAGCCAAGGTTCTGTAAGTGGAAGAGCAATGATGTGCAGCACACCTCAGTGGAGACTCAAGGAGAATTTGGAAGGCTCAAGCTCTACCACTAACTCTGCAATTTTAGGTACAGCATGTAGTAGTTTCCACATCAGTGAACTGGAATGTTTTTTATTTTATTTCCTTCTTAAAATATTTATTGATCTTACAATTCAAACTGCTAAGAAAGAAGGAAAAAAAAAAGTAATCCTGCTAAATAAAGCAGGATTATGCTGTCTAATAAAGACAATATTTTGTTCTATACCATGCATTTTACTGTTTTTTGTTTAACTAGGTAAAAACTACATGCAAATACCACTGGCACAGGACTTTTAAGACAATTAGTATGATGATTCCTAAAAGAAGTAATGGTATAGTTTTAAAATAAAAATACCACTAGTATCAGAAGGCTGTGTAATATTGGAAATCTGGTAGTATGTTAAAGAGCCTACAAAATTAATATTTCTGAGCTTGAAAGATGATCAATACCTAAGTGTCCAAGAGGTCAATATTGGTACCAAAGTTTTTAAACTTGTAACTAAGCCCGTAAAAGAAGTAGACAGCAAGTTATTGAGAACTGATAAAGGTGAAGTTATTTCAGCTAATAACAGCCTGCAGAGGATTGTGAAATTCCCCAGATGTACTTAAAGTCATTGGAGCTCTAGGCAGCATGGTGGCAGATTAAATTTATCTTGGATAAGCAGGAAATAGTGTACATTGACACAATAAAAAAATCAAAGTCACTGACAGTCTCTAAGCCCAGCTGCTGCTCCAGTGGAGAAAGAAATGGAGGAGCCAGCACAAGCAGATCAGAAAGAGATGATGAGTACAGTTAAAATTACATGGGTTAGACACAGCATGAGGAAATGATACTCAAAGTAAAGGGGGGGAGGGGAAGGGGAGAATTAGGAGCCTGGGATTCATGGGTAATGATGATAGTTGATGCTGGAAGGGAACTTTTTGAAATATTTGTATAAAAATGTATAGGAAATATTTTCAAATGTGAAAGATTCAAATAAAAATATTTTAATCCTACTATGAACAACTGAAAGGCAAAAGAAGGAGAAATTGAGAAAAAAATACAAACATAAGCAAACCCATGAGGAAGTTATTGACTGCAATGAGGTGTGCCCTCAGTCTCCCTTTCTCCAGTCTGAACAGACCAAGTGACCTCAGCAGCATCTTATACGGCTTCCCCTCAAGAGACCCTTCCACATCTTTGTGACCCTTCTTTGGATGCTTTCTAAAAGCTTTCTTATATTGTCATGCCCACAACTGCTCACAATACTAGAGGTGAGGGTACACCTAACAGAGAAACCATAAACATAGCAGAGTTTAAGCTTCAGTATTTTTTCTGAATGGAGGTCTCTTGCTGAATCACAGGCTTATGTTAGGCATTCAACCCACTGGCTGCTACTCTCTGTTATAAAGCAAATGCAGGTGCATGCTGGTAGAAAAAGCTCCTTGAATCATCTCAGGAAAAGCTGCAATGACATTCCCTATTATGCTTCACAATAGGAGTTTCTCTTGACTCTCTTTGCTTTATTCCTCAAATCAGAAAGAGAAGGAGGAAGAAAATACTTTTCCTCTGGTTGACTGAGTTTCAGAGAATGTCAAGTCTGGTCTCTCTTGCTTTCCTTAGGATTGCCCAGATGGCTCCTTTGAAATGGATGCATCTAATTTTAGAGCAAGAAAGAGGAAAAGAAAGCTAGACAGGCTAAAGCAAGGTGACTTTTCCCTGCATGTGTTGGTGTGTTAAGATTCCGTGGCAACATTTTTCTCTTTTCCTCTGCTTGACTCTTTCTCTAGTCTCTCTCTCTCTTTTTTTTCTTTCCCCAGAGATAAGCACATTTGTTAACTTTAATGAAGAACAGAGACTGAAGTACAGAGATTGCTCTGTGTTTTATTCATCTGGAATTCTCTTAAGCATGTAGAGGACTCATTTGCTTTATTTGTTTTCTGTGGCCATCCTGAGAAAAAGATGCATCAAAACCACCCTAATATCATACTAAATGGGAGTAATGGGGCATGAATTTCAGGTTACTGAGGCGGCTGCTCATGGAAGTGAAACAATAAAACAATACATGCTGTTATTACAGCTGTGTGCACTTTGTTTTTGAACACGTCTCTCACGTTCAAAACTAATCACTGTAGATTTTATGTGTGACTTGGCTTTCTTCTCTTCAACACAACACAAAGTGGCATACACAAATAAAACAATGAAGTATCTTTAAAATAAAAAGCTGTATAATTAGAGCCAAAGAGCTGAAACTACTGCAGACAAAGGATACAGATTTCAAGTGAACTTGAATTTTAGATCTTTGGCGTTCTCATCTTACAACTAGAGTACATGGTAGAGGTGATTTATAGTTGTTTGCAAAATATTTTAGATAACTTATTGTTCAGTTTTTACAGCCCTTTGTAATAAAAAAAAATCAGCCTTTAAAAGAAGGGTCTATTGTGTAGGATAGGTAAAAGTCTAAGAAAAAACAAGAGATTTCAAACTACAAGCAAGTAAAGGAGTTTTGTGTTTGTCTGTCATGATTGTTATCCAAAGAATAAGATCTTCACAACAAAGTCTCCCAAGATCTTCTTAACATCTAGTTCCAACAACCCTGCCATGGGCAGGGACACCTTCCACTAGCCCAGGATGCTCAAAGCCCCATCCAACATGGCCTTGAGTTATGAAAATATAAATAAAACAGGGGTTTTCTATCAAAAAATGTGTCTATTCCAAATTAACTGGCTCATTTGGGAATTTGATGAAGATCAACAGGCAAAGAAATGAGTTCAGACAGTGTTTCATGCTATTGAGATGAGTTTGTGCTAATAATTAAAATGAAACTTATTGCTACCTAAAGTTTCTCTGTTCTATCTCCAGTACCTTAGTATATTAATTTTCTGAAGTCTTCTCCACTCAAACTAAGGTACATTATGATAGATGACCATATTTCTTTATGCTAGTTTGAAGGGTAATTTACAAGAGGTCTGGTGGAGGCTAATGCTGGAACTGATTGACTCTTATTGGCTCTGGCCTCACCAAGCTAAAGGGGCAGCTGAAGCCTGGGCTTAAGGACAAATTGACAGCCACTGTGTCATCTCCCTCAAGAACATCATGACCCTGCACTCCCAGGGAGATGGGTGCAAGGGCCCATGTTTTTCTCTAGTTACTGCAGGATTATTCAGTGAAGTGGGTCTTTGAAACCCTGATGATGCATATTTAATATAGGTTTTGGCAAAGGTATACCTCAGCACCATTGAACTGCAGGATATTTTCCATATGTTGTGTTGAATGAGTGGGTTTTTTTGACTAAGAACAGGATGATATCAATGATCCTAATGATCCTGATTATATAATCCTATTAAATTGATAACTTTGCTGTTAACAACCATTAACACTGGACATTGGACATGTATACCAAGTAAAGGTCCTGCTCTCGGGACTCTGATTTCACTGGAAAAGACAAACCCTTTGCTTCTGCTGGTTTTGTTATTAGTGAATTCACTAAATACTGGTTTTTTCCGATTGTTTCTATATAAAGGATATACATCTTGGAATAAATATTTACATAGAAATATAATCTAGTTTTTCTTCTAGAGAGCTAGTCATTTTCAATAAACTGGAGCTGTGATGATATTTGTGAATATTAATATGCAAATATTACAGTGACTCTCCTCTACAAGAATAAGCCTGAATTATGCATTTGTAATACAATGTCCCAAGATTTCTAATGTACACTTGAGGATATTTGCAGCTGCACTAAAACTGATGCTAAATACAGTAAGTTTAGAATTTTTGTTTTCCATTTCTTGCCTGGTTTTCTCCTTCAGATTCTTTTTATTTCAGATGGTAACCATGACTGTCTTAGAGCTCCCCAGTGTACACCTATTGCAAACTGAATTTCCTCTTATGTTTAAATGGCACAGAAAATAGCATGAAGAAAGGTTCCTATTAGGGAATCTGGTGGAAAAATGCCAGCAGATAGTGATTCTCATAGCAGGAGATACTGGAGACAAAACCTAACACAAAAGAGACCAAAAGTTGAATTGAGATCCAACAGCGTTGTGAAGAATGGAGCCAGATCCATATCCATATCCATATCCATATCCATATCCATCACATATCCAGAGAAACAAAGGCTCTGAATTCCACCAGCTCCCTAGTAAGTACTAAAACAAAAGATTCGCAGGCTTCTCAGAAATCCTCAGTTCCTATTTTCCTGTTTAGAGACCAATTTTCCAAGGAACAGGGTAGCAGAGTTAGAGTAGTCTTTGGGACCTGGACTGAAATGCACCTGGGCAAAAGACTCTTCTAACCTCTGCTCCATTCCCCCTTCACAGCCTGCAGCCCTGAATTACTCCACCTGCACACTTCTCAAAAGCATCTTGGAGTCTGCAGACTCAAGAGGTTCTCAAACCTTATGACAATCCAGTTTCCAAAGAAATCTTTTTAAAAGTCCTGTCCTGTTGTTCTTAGCAATATGCTATGACCATGCCACAAGAAAGTATCCCTTTGTCAAAGTATTTTCTTCTTAGGATAACTGTCATTTTTACATTATTTTTCAGCTGATGCCATATGTATTTGAACATGGGAAACAATCAAGAAAACAGTTTTGGAAGAACAAATTTTATTGCCACAGCTCAGATTTTTGACAACACACATTATTGAATAGCAGTTTTTCATCTACTTGCCTTTCTATGAGAATACTTACATATCTCTTTTAATTAGGGACAGGATTCCACTGACACTTGTGCAGTAAAATCCTCCAAAACTCAGTGGAACAGCACTGGTAAAACACCTTGGACTCAGGTGCTTTACTGTTATGAAGAAAAACTTGACGAAAGAGAGAATACAGAAAATAAATTCCACAGGGAATAAGAATAATAGCATTGCAGCATTGCACAACAGTGACTCTTGTCTTCTAGATTATGGACTAGTGGCAGTCTGCAAGACATTGACATTGGAAAATGGTCCATGAGATGATCATAGAGAGAAAATTAACAAACAAAGACAGTCCCACCCACAGTCACTCAAGGTGATAACTAAAATGGGAAGAAGTGAACGGGATAAAAGAGAAATCCTTAACTTAAAAGTAACTTAACTGTAAATGGAAAGTATTGTGACAACACTGCAAAAGGTGGAGTAGGGATCTTCCTCGGACAGAGTAAGTACCAAGGAATTTTTTTTTAAGGCTAAATGGTGTTTTGATTAAAGAAAGTGGTAATATTATACAACATATTGAGAATGGGATGTTGGATATTGGCAGCAATATTGGGATGAAGTACATGATTATTACAGTTCAAGACAACAGTTTCTAATAGTGGTTGGTGCAGAAAAAGTGTAAGGAGACAAGAATGATGTATTAACAGAGCCAGACTTCAACTATTTGTGAAAGGAAATTCTGCTTTAGAACCAAGGGACAAGATTTGCTGCCAGCATTGTTCACACTGCTTCATTGAAATACATGGAATTACACTGATCTAGTTGTAGAGGTCTTGCTTTTTTCTCTGGAAGACACTAGTGTGCTTTGGTTTGCAAAAATATTAAATATTTCCATTTTAAAAAATCAGCTTTGGCAGTTTTAGCCTCTTATCCATTATAACATTGTATCAGTGAGTTTTCAATGAAACATTTTTTCATAAGGAAATACTAGTTCTTGTTCGCCAGAAAAGGCCCATTCTGAAAAATTTAAAATTTCAAAAGAGGTAGTGAGAACAAACTTGTCAACTTATGTGAGATTCTGTGAATTGTATTACTAAGTCCTCTTTTTTGCTTTAACATTTCAATGAATTCATTGTGACAAAGAGGGGGAAGAACCAAAAGTCAGCCCTGATTTTTATTTCACAGATATAATTTGTGTTTATCCTCATTTGGAACAGCAAACAGAATGTAAAACACCTGTAAAGTTGCCTTGAAAAGGAGAAAATAATTATAATCAGATGCCTCTGAGCTCAAAATCTAATCTATCCACGGCCTCCCACATGGCAAACATGGTATCTTGCACTCCTACCTTGCCACGTGAGGTTATTACCCCTACTGGTAATCGTTGTATCAGGCCCTACCTTTTCTATCACTCCATTAAGTGAGCACCTTAAGGTTTAAGGAAGAAACTTTGTCAGGGGCTTTGTCAGAGGAGTTTTCTGAGAACTGTTAATTTGCAGCATGCTATTTAAAGAAAACGTCTGCTCATCAGAGGATAATCTCAGAAATCTGTGGGTTTGCAAAGTGGCAGGTACCCAGCTCTCCCTTGGCTGAAAGCAGCAGAGATTTACTTTCATATCTACCTCCCACATACAGGAGCTCTTGCCTTGGTTTTTCTGCTCAGCTCCTCATGACAAGGCACTTCAGGCTGTGCATCTGAACTTTGTTGGAAGTTTCTTTATACTTCCAAAATGAAGGGTGCTGAGCCAAGGAGACTCAGGCTTTCTGTAGAATTTAGACATGGGTACCGATATGATGAGGGGTGTCTCTGGAGGTTTGTGCTCACTATTTTGAGGTTCAGCTGTTAGCCACTAATGCAGCCGTGCCATCTCAGTCATTCCTGCTGTCCTTCTTTGAACATACCCTGGCTTTGCTAATTACCTTTTCCAGCTAAGAGTTCCAGAAATTAAGAGTTTGTCAAGATGTGGAAATAATAAGGATTTAAGTTTCTATGGTATAGTCCAATAAATAAATTGTAAGATAGATTAACTATGATTTGTGAGCCAATACAGATAAACACAGTTGTGATCACTGGTCTGTGTCTGACACACCTAAACTTATCAATATCCTCAAATAGATGTCCTTGTCAGATTTGGGTAGCTCTTGGTGAGTCAAAAAAAGAATGCAAAATGCACAATTACTATGTCCATTACTTGCTCAGAATAAATTTTTACAGAATCCCAGAATGGGTCAGGTTAGAAGGGACCATGGTGAGTCACCTGGCCCAACCTCCGTGCTCAGGCAGGGTCATCCTAGAGCACATGGCACAGGATCGTGTCCAGTTCTTCAGTATTTCCAGTGAGGGAGACTCCACAACCTCTCCAGGCAACCTGTACCACTGTGTGGTCACCCTCTTAGTAAACAAGTTTTTGCTCATGTTCAGATGGAACTTTCTGGGCATCAATCTCTGCCCATTGCCTCCTGTCCTATTGCTCAGATGGAGCAGAGCCTGGCTCCACCCTCTTGACACCTCCCCTTAAGATGCTGATATGAATTAATGAAGCTCCTTCTCAGCTGTGTCTTAAGGCTGACCAGGCCCAGCTCCCTCAGCCTTTCCTGGGAAGAGAGATGTTCCAGTCCTTTAACCATCTCTGTTGTTCTCCGTTAGACTGGCTCCAGCAGCTCCATGTCACTCTTGTCCTTGGGAGCCCAGAACTAGACACAGCACTCCAGATGTGGCCTCACCATGGCTGAGCAGAGGGGCAGGATCACCTCCTTGACCTGCTGGCAGTGCTCTTCCCGATGCACCCGGGGATACCATTGGCTTCCTTGGCCAAAGGACACACTGCTGGCTCATGGATGGCTTGTTGTCCACCAGGACCCCCAGGTCCTTCTCCACAGGGCTGGTCAGCCCCAAGACTATACTAGTGTATGTTACCCCTGATTAATTTTATTTTTGATATTTAGTACAAATCTCTGCTCTTGGCAACTGCCTGAAGAGGACCTCAGTGGCTCTGGAAGGGAAGGCATGAACAGTCCCAAGCCTTCCTGCCGGCCTTTCCCCAGGGCTGTTTACCTTTTACTGCCAGGCACTGCTCAGGAGTGAGGTCAAAAACAGACCCAAAGCCCTGGGGCCAAGGTGAGTAAGGAAGACTCCATCTCAGGAGCACTTGTGCTTGCCCTGTCCCCCCACACCCCAGAATGTCACCCAGTGTTCCAGCTGTCTCTTTTGGAAGCCATGCTGTTTCACATGGCATGTTTTGCACAGCTGGGAGAGACAAAGGGGAGCAGAGACAGCCCTGATCTCAAGGCCAGGCAGAACTCTTGGAATTATCCTCCCAAAGGTGGCTGTATGTCACAATTATGTCACCATTTGCACCTCAGCCTTATTCTTTTGACTTTTACAAAACGTAATCCTTGTAGCAGAAGCAGCAAACACTCAGGCTTGTTCAAGGCTTACAAAGCTGCACAGAAATTACCTGTACGAGGAATGAACTTTCCTATTCACTGTTAACCACACTCAGCTGGAAGCAGTACATATATAGATGCAAGACTGACCCATGTTGGTTTTTTCCTTCTTGCTCAGTGTAATCAGCAGCCACTAGCTTTTCCACACTAGGAAGTAGCAGTTGTTGGGATAGTTCCCCTCTGGAACTGTCCCTCAACAAGAGAGCTTAATATTCCTATTTGCACCTTCTTAGCTGCTCACACTCCTCGAGGAAAAGTCATGAAGGATGTTTGTGGGAATTCTGATGAGATGGTACTTTGCAGTCACCCGTATCTCTGAGAAGGGTTCAGGATCAGCTCTGCTGAAGAGGAGGACAGCATGACTTTTTGTTCTCTTTGTCTCAGCTTCATCTGCAGTGGCCCTGTCTTTGTTGATTAAAAATTATTTCTTATCTACATGATGTCAGGGTGAGATTGGCAGCCCACAGGAAAAGCACTTCATGCAAGGGTTATGTTTTCCAGCTTTATATTTTCTCTCAGTAAGTTTGGCTAGATTCTCAGACTCCTAAAGCAGCAGCAGACAGATCTGATCACTGAATTGAGGACAGATGAATAATAACTGATAACGAGCTCTGCAACACAGCAAGGGGCCTGAAAGCAGAAACCTCTGCATCAGTGAAGCCGGAATGGAAAATTTTGTTAAAGAAAAATTGGTTTAGAGTTTATGCATGACTCTACAAGCAGCTGGGCTTGCTGGAAGCACAGGGAGTGCAGCTACTCTACTAGTTAGACCTTTTCCTCTCTGCCCTTGTTTTAATTAACTGGAGACATTTGATATGAAAACCTTTTACCATCTCTCCAGATCACGCGTAGGTACGAGCAGGAAGCTCATCCTGTGCTTCGTCTGGCTGGCAGTCACGGAAGAGCTGCTTTTTGCTGCAGTCAGCAGCAATGGGTGTCATGAATTCAGGTAGGCTTTTTTTCTGATGACTGTATTCACAAGAAAAAGAAACTGCCCAGAAATCAGAGGCCATTGAAAGAAATCTTTTTCTTTTTGTCCCACTTCCCCTTTCATAGTTTGTGAATTCATTGGAGTGATTCAGAAGGGTGTAAAATCCTTGAAGACAAAGAACACAAAATAAACACATATAAATATTTGCATGTTTATATATAGGTAAATGTATATGCATAAATTGTAAGTAAAAATACATGCATAATACACAACAATGTATGTGTACAAAGGTGATTTCTGCTGGCATCTACCCTTAGATATCGTTCAACACAGATAGAATCATTAAGGGTGCCAAAGACCTCTAAGATCACTGAGTCAAAACGTTTACCCAGCACCACTCTGTTCACCACTAAACTATATCACCTAGTGCCACATCTTTTGAATGCTTCCAAGGATGGTGATTCCATCACTTCCCCACGCAGCCTGTTCCAATGCCCAATCACCCTTACAAAGAAGGAATATTTTCTAACGTCCATCTAAATCTCCTCCTGTGCAACTTGAGGCTGTTTATTCTCATCTTTCCACTTTTACCTGGGAGAAGAGACCACTTGTCCTCTACAAGTCCTGCACTATCAGTTTGGTCCACCACAGTAGACCCAAATTTGGGTTTGTAGTAAATCTGATGGCTGCTTTTTACCTCTACAAAGTAAATGAACTGCAAGGTCTTTTGTATGTGCATAAAATTTTGTATGGCATTAATTGTAATGTAGTTCTTTTGCTTTTACAAGCAAAAGAACTACATTACAATTGTGCTTAGTTGCAAACTCAAATCAGAGTAATTGACCCAAGAGTTTCTAGAACACAGAATTGGCATGTAGTAATTGTCTTCTCTTCAATTTTTAAGTATTTGTATGAAATCCTAGATCTACATCAAAACTTAATAGAAAATAATAGTCCCAAATGAGATCTGTGCAGCTCCACTGAATTTTAATGGAGCTAGCTTAAGGAAAAACTAGATTTTTATTATGATTATTACTCTGTCTTATCACTTTCTCTCAATAATATCATGGTGATTTTAAAACATATTCAATACACCCTTATCTGGAATCCTACTGAGTACGACAAAAGCACAAGAGGGATAGGGACTCCATTTTACTGCAAAATTAAGCTCAGCAGAGCACATAAATCCACAAAAAACTGCAGGCATACATTTATATTGTGCTGCCTTCTTTGGGACTTAAAGGGTACATTTGGATCCTTTGCCTCCTCAGGTCCAGATAGACTAAGGCAGCACTGTCAGCAAGGACAATGACTATGAGCTATGGAAATGTCCTATTCCCCACCAGCAGCTGGGAGAGCTTCTGGTTGCTGTTGTAAGCCAGAAAAAGTACAACTGCTATAAGATGGATTCTGCCATGATATTTGGTTGACTCAGAAACTGCACAGGAAAAATATGGTCAGGTTGAACACTTAAGTCATTTAGTTTGATTTTTTTTTCCTTTAGAAATGTGACATTGTCAGAGAAGCATTATCTACCTGGTACTCATCCAAAATACAGCAAAGAGCCCTAAGAGAAAAGTGAAACAGTAACATGAGAGTCATATTCCAGGAAAGTATTTGGGAACTCCATGTAAAAATTTCAATTAGCTTTATTTTATTCTGTGTTTATGAAAGTGTGGAGTCAGACCTCACAAATGTGGGATGTGATAATTCTATTCTGATCTGTGTGCCTATTCATGTGATACTGACATTAAACGATTCTAAGTTACAAAGCACCATCCATTCACGTTCTGAATTTGTCCAGCCCCATCTGTGTCACTGCATGATTCATTACTTCTTCTGGACCACAGCTCGGTAGAGGGATGTACCCAGTTTTCACGCCACAAATTCCATTTTCAAGCTATGGGGAACACTTTTGTAACAGCTGGGAGTATTTTTCTGTTGTCACAATTTTATGTAGTTAATGAAACAGTAGGGGAAATAGGCCACAGAAAGTCAGGTAGTTGTCTAGCACAGTTCATAGGCAGTCTGACAAAACCAGGGAGAAGTGTTTGATGTGAAAGCTCTTTCTTGGTCATGTTCCACAGGACAGTGACTGCATGTGAGATAAACCTTAGTGAATGTAATCACTTGGATGTTTGGCACAAGAAATAAGAAAATATCCTCTTAAGAAAACATCCTCTTTTTCTTTCTGGATGCCTATGCTGGTAGTGGAGTTACTAGGAGTGAAAACATCCAGAAGTTTAGGAACTTGTAGCACAACTTTCATACTGTGTTTTTAGGTTATCAATATATAATGTTAAATCTAAGACTGTTTTGCAATTGATTCACAAATTAAAGATGGGAGTGAGTGTGGGCTAAATGCATCAG
Organism: Haemorhous mexicanus; assembly: GCF_027477595.1. Classification (NCBI taxonomy): domain Eukaryota; kingdom Metazoa; phylum Chordata; class Aves; order Passeriformes; family Fringillidae; genus Haemorhous; species Haemorhous mexicanus. The sequence continues at coordinate 30,379,535 of NC_082343.1, forward strand.
ATGAAATATTCATAATGCATAATTCAAGTATTGGATGTGCAATATTCCTGTCAGTTTCAGAAGACTGGCCTTCATCTCTTTTTTTTTTTTTTTTTGTCTGCTTTGCCTTTTCTTATACATCACCTTGCTCTCATTACTAGACGTATAACAGCTTTGAGCTCTGAACAAATAGTTGTCCCCACACATATCAATTACCTTTGGTCAAGAGATTGATTTAACATTTCATGGTATCCAAACTCTTAATTTAAGACAGCAAAGAAAATGTGACAGGATGCCTTGAAAATCCTCTAGTGCAGTTTCTACATAAAAAATTAATTTTATTTTTTTTCTACTGAAACTTCTTCAGTGGGAAAAAATCATCATATTTTATGGGCACTGGTACATACAGTCTCCATATTCTTGGTGGGGCATTTCATATTCTGCTCACAGCATTAAAAGAAATTACTGCAAAAACCCAGTTGACTGCTCCTTTGTGTTTAGATCACTATGAACCAGAGTCCCCCAATTTCCAAACACACCAGAAACAAACATGAATATCCTGTTGCTATTAGCATGCATTGGGAAAGCACTTTAAAGATGGAAATCTGGGTCAGCAAGGCTTGTGCACATAGAAAAACAGTCCCTTGGGCTTTAAATGTAAGCATGTATATCACCCATAAAATCTTAAAGTGATTTTTCCAATCATTGTCTTAGTTACGAAGACGAGAATAACTAAATCTGACCCAAATCTTCCTCCTAACAGGCAACCGTGGAAACTGTAGAAGCAGTTCACTGCAAACAGATTTGGGAACAGTCTTCTGTTATGTTTCAGCTTGCTCTTTAATGGTAACAAATAGGCTTAAAATTTAATGCCATTTTCAAAATATGCCAGTGTGCACTTTTACACTGTGGCTGTATTTCAAGGTATTATTTGAAGACTTGTACTGCAGTCACGCTTCGCCCTATCCTCATACAATATGAAATTTAGCTGGAAAATATTTCTGAGGTTAAAAGGTCATTTTCCACAAATCAACCACTTTCAAATTTGCCTTTTAATTTTCAAGGACTTCTTCCCACAGTTAAAGAGACAATTTTCAGTGCATCATTTTCTTTGCCCTTGTGCAAACTTGTGATTCATGGTCCTGAGCAAGAAGGAAAACTTTGTTCACAGCCTCTCACTGTTTTCCTACCACTCTTTATGCACTTGTGAGATTCTCTCCAGGCAACTAACCTGCATGCTTCCTCTCCGTGTATTTTTTGGTTGGGGATGGCTCTCCAAACAGCTCCTTTTTTTTTTTGTTTCTTTACCTGTGGTGAATCTAGTATTCATTCTTTCAGATTTTCTATATTACAGTATTTCAGCTCATTGCACAAATAGGAAGAATTTGAATCAGAAATACAGAGATTCCAGCAATTATTATAGTTGCTCACTCTTTACTGTTTGTCTGTTTTACCACTGACGTAGGAGGTGTGGTGTGGGTAATCATCATGTTCAAGCTTGGGGTCAGACCACCAAGTGTTTGGAAAGCTTTAGAGCATCAGTCTTCAAGATCACAAGGTTAGGTGCAGAGACTGATGATCCAGGACCCCAGCAATGCCCAGGATTTTGGTAGCATCCCAATTATCAGAGTTCACATGCCCATCTCTTGAATGATGAGGTCGATTCACAGAGCCCATGAAATTCAAGCTGACCTCACCATATTTGATCTGTGGCTCACTCGTATGGGCTCCATGAGCAGTTACCAAACGTGAGCCTTAGCAACCAGAAATCCCCATGAGAGCAGAGCAGCCAGTTCTCTGAGATCCTGGAATCCACATCTTTGGAGAAGCCAGGAGCCCTCTTCTGAAACATGGACTCTCATTACAGCAGGACCCTGCCATGTGTGTTCCTGGCTGGGCTCCTTAGCAGCTCTGCAATGGCAGCAGACAGCTGGGCAGTATAATTGGCCCCAGGAGGAGATTAATCCTCTCTGTTCAAACAGCTGGATGCACCATACCAATGCCATTCTCAGAATAAAGAGGAAAAAGAGCAAAGGATTTTATCTGTTCTGAAACAGCAGCATCCTTTTATGCTCAAAAGGCAACTTGTTGATGAAGAGATGCTGCCAAGTGATAACTTCTCACTCCCTTGATTTCACGCATAATCTATGAAGAATGTGAAATTTTATGACATTAAAGAATAGTATTCCAATCCCAGGAAGGCGCGTTTTTCCACAGAGTGCTGTCTGACCTCCTGTGCTAAATATTAGTAACTGGAGACATATCCAGTACACCATACGTGATTTTGGAGGTTTAATACTTTTCCCACCTACAATGCATATCAAGTAATGTCTGCATATACAAAGAGAATGCAAATTCTCCCTCTAGGATAAATACTATTGACTAAAGGAGACCACTTCCATCTCATTTCCTCCAGTATATGGTTGGAAATCTATACCAGTTCTTTACAGATAGAAGAGTCACTTTCTTCTGAAGCATCACGGATGTGCAGCAGAGAGAAAGTACTGATCATGACAGACCCCTGGTGCCTAACATGGAGCAAAACAAAAGACGGGTTTAATTGTAAAAGCTTAGGAGCCAACAGATTTGGCATTTCTGTTGAGATGTATCAATTCTCACTCAACCTTTCATTTTCTGTGACTGTAAAAGGGATTTTTGCTATCAACTTCCATGGCAACAGAGCCAGGCTGCTGATGTCTTTTGACTTAGTTTCCCAGTCAATAAAATGGAAAGGCCTGTGCCTCTTTCATGGGCATACAAACACACTAATGCTAGCCCTGCATGCTGAGATCCATGCATTTGATTCCAGACTGTTATTGAAACTGATTGATGCAGCTCATTACTGGGCTGTAGGCCAGAGCAGCTTTTAAGTCCCTTCCAGTGCAGTAAATTTTGGCTGTATAATAAACACAGCCATGCCTCTCTGCAGATCCATCATAAATACAAGCCATCTGTGATCACAAAAGAGTAGGCTCATGGAGTGAAGCAGAAGGAGAGGTGAGGTGAAGGGACCGGACCCTTGTTGGTGGAGATAAGCCCTGTCAGTAGTAGTGCACATGTCCTTGTCCCACGTGAGGCCACCTCTCTTCCTTTCTTTCCTTGTTCTCTGATTGCTGCTGCAATCTGTCCCTGGAACTTCTAAGCAGGAAGATGCCTCTATAACTGTGCATGGGGGTGCACACTCTCCCATGGGCTGGTTGCAAAAGGACTTGTGGAGAGCACAAGCACTCAGATCACATTGTAGTACAAATTCTCCATCTGTGTTTCAGCTAATGATAATTTCTCCTTTGTTGGGGTTATTTACATATTCAACTCAGTTGAAAGAAAAAAATAAACCACAAATCCTTTCAAAATTTACATTCTCCTGAAAGAAACAAGGACAAGATAAAACTAATTTTCAAAGATTTCAGCAGGAAATTCATATGGGGTTAAAAAGTGTGTTGGTTCACCCTGTCTCATTTTCCAAAACATTTTTATTACTGCATTACTTCTCCCAATTTCTATATCTTCACTCTTGCATAATGTAGTTTAAAGAGTGGAATCTAGTTTATTTCAGCCCTAGGGCCCCACCCTGCCATGTTGCATTACATCAGGTTTTATGATCATCATATATTTATATTTCTCACCCTAATCTTACACAAACTGTTCTCTCTTCCTATTTACATTTTAATATACACTTCAACTCCTGCAAGTCTATTTCAGCTTGGCTTATGAAGGATTTCCAAATATTGCTGCTGTGCCACAGAAAATTCAGAGACACAGGTATGTAACTGTGATAACTGTGACCTTGTTCTGGAGCTGACAGAATATGGACCTTCTGACCTTCTGTCTGCTACCATGGAGGGGCTCTCTGATGCTGGAGCTTCAGCAGTTCTGAGCACGAAGAATAACTGAGTTTTCCCACCCCTTTAAGACCCAGAGCTCAGCTATAAAAAATGTGCCATCTGCTGAAAGGTTGTGCTCTGACTTAACATCCCTGAGGATTGCTTTTTCCATTCAGGCTATTCCTTCATCTGTCTCAGAGAGCTATCTTGATCAGCCAGGCATGGTACCATGGGGTGGCTTGTATTCACACTGCCAGCTTCTGGAGAAACTTAGGCTTGCTTTTACCACCCATATATTCACAGGCACTTTGCAGGTACCCTTGGGATAATCACATGTGTGATTTATCAATCCAAGGTGCCTAAAACACCACAGCACACCAAATGTTTGGGGGTTTTATGCCATGATGTCAAGCATGTTTGAGATGTAACATGGCATGAGAGCAGCATGGGAACTCAGAGATATGAGTCCTAGAGAGGTAATGCTCAAAGGCTGTAGCAGAAAGACCCAAGTCTGGCATGGAGGGGGCCAAACTGCTGTCCAGCAAAGGATCACAAAGGTGATAAGGGACTGGAGCAGCTCTCCTGTGAGGAGAGGCTGAGAGAGAAGAACTGCTCTGCATGGAGAACAGAAGGATCAGAGGGACAATGGGCACAAATTAAAACTCAGGAGGCCCCTTCTGAGCACCAAGAAACACACTCTCAAGGTGAGGGTAATAAAGCACTGGTAGAAGCTGCCCATGGAGATGGTGGAGTTGCACTTCTTAGAGATATTCAAAAGCCATCTGGACACACTGCAGGGCAGCCTGCATGAGGTGGCTCTGCTTGAGCAGGGATGTTGTACAAGATGACCTCCAGAGGTCCTTTCCATCCTCAACCACTCTGTGATTCTGTGATTCTATGAAACTTTTACCTGATTCAATTACCTGAAAACACAAGAAATCGCATTCTTACATGCAAAATAAATCAGCTTTCTGGATACTGTGGTAGAAATCATGACGTTTATCAAAGACAAGCCAATTTAAAAGTTTTCAAGTAAAAAACTGAGGACAGAAGGCAGATATTTTACGCTAAAAATTGAATGTGACAGAGAATATACAAGTTAGCAAGTTTTCAGTGGAATTCACAAGTCTGGCCAAAGCTCTTTTTTTTTCAGCTGTGGGCCCAGCATGCCTGGCTAAAATTAGGACAGATTTTTCTTCACCTCTGAAATAACATGGCATATGTCATTAAAGTAAAAATTGAAAGTCTTATTAAAGAAGAGTGATGACTACACACTTGAAGAAAAAATTTATTTAAAATCATGGCATGAACTACTACTTTGTAATGAAAATTGGAACTCATTGATACAAAGTTGGTAATCAATTTAGTCTTTTGCAAGGGAAAGAAAAGAACAGAATGGAGGAAATGCAAATAATAAAGCACAACCACTTAGCACTGATTGTGCTGGTAAGACTTTTCTCTGCGATGCTCCATACTTGTCAGCACTCTCTTCAAGCATCAAACATAAAAAGTACAAAGCATTTTTTAAATGCTTAAAGTACACTTTTTTCTATCTTTCTATGCAGATGCAAAGTTTGCCGGCAATTGCTACCCACAGCTTGAAGGAATCATGTCAAAACCCTCCTCCACATTTGGAGATATTTCAGATGCTTTTATTGAAACCAGCACATTTCCTTTAAAGCTGCTGTGGCCTTTAATTGAGATATCTCCTTTATGTATTTCAGGGGTTTTTAAGATGACACGAAGGCCAGAGCCTCAGATCACTGCATGAGAAACTTCCCAGTTTTTCCTGACATAGTTTTGTAGCTATCACTTTCTATCAGTATGTACAGCAGTATATATCCATCTATCTATTCATTCATTGATTCATATCATTCTTTCAGCTGTCCATCCATCCATTCATATACACACTTACTATGTTCCTCCATTTATTCATGTAAGGAGGCATTCATCATAAGAATCCAAAATGCCTTCCCATGTTAAAAGTTCTGGCAGTATTTCCTCTCTTATTTCACTGCCATAGAAAGCTTGATTAGCAGGCCAGTTTGAGTGAGATCTATGTGTTAAAATTTCATGCATTAGGTAATACCAGCCCCAATACCAACCCCAATGTGCAGTGTGAGAATCAGCTTCAGGCTGATTTCTCCTCTCTGTTTCCATTGGGAAACCTCAGTGATGTTAAAAACTTTCCTAATATTTCCTAATACTGATTTGCTAAGTGAGGTGTCACAGGGCTAATAGAGTGCTGTTGGTGGCAAAAAGGATGGAAGATAAGGCCTGGGACACAGAACCAAGCAGCATGCAGACCTCTGCTTAGGATTCTTAGCTAGTTAGGATTCAAGGGCAATCCCTGCTGGAAAGAGTAGCACTGGCGATGGGCAGCTGGATAATATCAAACATAAAACTGCTGTGGAAAAGAAGCCTCTTCTGATGAAGAACTCTTTTAAAGCATGAGGATCACCAGACCAGTACAAAGCTAACAAATCCTGACAAAGGATCTAAAGCAGTGCAGTGAACACTCCTGGATGCAGTATTTAAACCTAAAAGCAGCTAAAATATTGATGCTGCTCCAGAAACAAACTTGTGTGAAGGTAATGAAGAGTCATTTCCCGTAAATTGAATCAATCTGTTCTTAGATCAAATCTAAACAATATAATTCACACAACTACACTTAATCAATCTCTGTTGTACTGTCCATTGTCTAACTAGCAGGTTTTCTAGCCCTTTGCTGTCAATTTCCTTCAACACATTTAAAGCTGTATACATTTATTCTTAAAATTCCTGTTTTCAATCAAATACATGAGGTGAGAGGGAAAGTATTTAAAATGCAAAATCTGCTTCATATTTTCTGCAGAAGTTACATGAAACCCATATTTAAATCTAAATTTCAGTCATAAGTCATCCCTGCGATACAACGCAGTGAACTGTACCATCACAGCTGAATGCCCATACCTCCAGGAAGAACTTGAAATACAAATCCTAATCTGAAATCCAAATCTAGATGCAGATGTGTAGCTTGCACATCTCATCTTCTTACTGGCCAAGGAGCAAGAATGAGTCCACTGATAATAAGCAAGGATTGTGGTCCAACACAAAAATTCTTTTTCTCTATCTTTATGTATTTAGTATGCCCATCATTATGTTCTACTACACTTTTCATAGCTTGTCTACTTATTATTTCTCACGGACATCAATCCAAAATCTCCTCTTAAGTCCCCTTCTTTACAACTGCCTCTCCCTCAGACCCATCCCCTTGCACAGACTGTCTTTACATCAGCACGATTGTGGGGTGAAACAACATTTTCCCTGACCACTGTTCAAGAATGAAGGGTCGCCAAAGTATTTGGCTAAATTTTTGCATTTCTTGAAGAAGCAGGAAAGCCTGGGAGTGAACATAATTGTCCAAGAGGAAAAAGGCATTTTCTGGACAGCAATGTTGACAATGATAAAATGTACAAGGGAAGAAATCAACAGTCAGTAAGAGTGCAATAGAATACAGGCACAAAGGTGCTTACTCTATTGCCCAAGATGGATATTCAAATTACCTTATCTGTAATTGTCCCCAAGTTTATGCTTATCAAAGGAGGAGCAGTATGCCAAGCTGACACCTACTGAAGCAGTTTCAAAAAATGGCTGCTGAGAAAATAGTCACACATTTTTCCATGGAAAGATTTTTTTGTAGTGGTTCCAATAGTTCTCATTTCTCAGACGGGACAAATTTTTCAGTAGCTTAGCCTCTTTTGGAAGATTGGGGCTCATTTCCTCATGTTTATAAACTTGTGTGTTGTGTAGTCAGAAAGGACCATTGTGATCATCTAATTTGAACATTTCCACACAGAGTCCATGGTATTTTTGTTCCCAGAAACTGGACAAAGGGTGTTCAGAATGAAAGTTTTCCTTGAAAGACTCTTGGCAATGGCAAATCTATCACCTCCTCCATGGAAATTCTTCCAATGTTTAATTAACCTCAGTGTTCAAAAATGTGTTTTATTTCAAGCTTGAATTTGTCTGACTTCTAACAAATTGGATTTAATTATATCTCTGTCTGCAAGACTGCAAATCTTCTCATTATCATAGCTTTCCATGTCTAAGGACTTCAGTAAAATAATAAGGTAATCCTTCAATCTTCTCTTTGATAAACTGAATAGATAAATTCTTGGTGTTCACATGAGAAGCTTTTTCCCAGTTCTGGCTTTTTTTTTTTTAAGCTGCTCTTTAAATGTAAGCTGTGTAGCTAAAAGTGATTTCAAAGGGGCTGGCAAACACTTGGTAATCTCTTCCTAACAAGTAGTAAATTTAACACGGGGCACATGGAAAATTTCAAGAGCCCTGCTCAGTCATTCCTGGATGCCAGTGACCTCCTCGTGTTGGGTTCAAGTGCTGTATGAAAGCTGTAGTAGGAGCCATGGTTGAGAAGCCTCCAGCTGACAGATGTTAGTTGTGGTAGGATTTGCTTGCCTAAACAGGGGTGCAGTCCTGTTCATGTTGTGAGCAAATATCCCAAATGGCCCCAGCTGCTCTTCTGAAAGGTTTCTTTTATGCCCTGTGTCTCTTATGTCCCGTGTCATATCCACCAGGTAGAAGAATTCAGTTCCTTAGGATACTTTAAATGGTACCTCTTTATATTTATTTTTTTAATAATTAATCTCACCCTCTGTGTCATTCAGAGAGTTATGGAATTTAAGAGGATCCTCAGAATGTTGCCATTATGCAGGTCCTGTATCAGTGGTGAATTTTACCAGGAAGATATCCCAGAATAACCAACCAGAAGGAGGGGAGTCACATCTGTAAGTTTTCTTACTAGTAAAGATGTGGCTTGATGATAATCTGTATAATCTATTGCATTTTAATCTCTGCTGTTGAAAGAGTTTTAATCCCCCTAAAGTGTGCCCTGTCTATTCCATAAATTTTATTTTGTTTTTTTTTTCCTAGGTGCCGTATTGTACTAAATCAAATTCCCAGGAGAAATCCAGCAAATTCTTTTTATCAGCAAAGTTTTTGTAATTAACCAGACTTGTAATCTTGCCAAAAAAAGATTAAAGGTTTATTTGACAAGGCCTACTTTCCACAAAAGTTAGTTGCCTGATATTATTTACATTTTTACTTTCTAATGTTTGATTAATGAAATCCCAGATTAATTGTTCCATCAAAGAATTACCCTAAATGGCCTGCTGTTCACTGGTCTGTTTCATTTTTCTCTTTTAACATATACAAATTGCGTAAATGGCAGGCCTGCAGCAATACTGATTGTAATTTAGATATTTTTCTTCTTTTTTTAAGAGATATTAGATATTAACATAAGACATTTACAAAAATCCATAGCTTATTTACTACTCTTGCAGAAATTAGCCTGTTGGTTTTAGAATGTTTATTTTCAGCACATACTGTTCAATACTGCCCTTTCCTGTAGAGGATGAGCCTTATTGCCTATCTCCATTATTGCATAAGCCACGTAAATTTCTCTGCCTCCATCTAAATCTTTCTTGGCAAGAGCAAAAATCAGCACTGAGAAAAACAGATTATGCATGTAAATGGATGTAATGGATGAATGCAATTCTGAAGCTTCCCAGTGGCAGCCATGAAACATATTTGGGGTTTTCTCTATTGTATTTAAGTCATCACTGCTTGTGAAAACACTTTCACAAAAATAACAGTATCATGAGCATGCACTGTGGGCCAATGTGATGCGTTCTCTTATGCCTAAGGCATAGCACTAGGAATTTAAACTTTTGGATTCCATTCATGTCTCTGGCATGAAAAATTATCATTGCCTCAGATAATTGTAACTCCTTGTGCTCATTTTCTCTCTCATCTTTTTTTTTTCCAATTGTGCATTCACACTATAAACTCTCTGGGGCAAAGGTTGTGCTGAGTAGTCAGTAATACCTACTGGGCTCCTATTAAAATTATGGGTTTAATGTGTTACCTCCACAGAAATAACTGATAATACCAATGACTGATAGGACAGGCTGCTGATGGTATAACTCAGATGACCTCCCTTACATCCTTACAGCTTTCATCTCATCAGAAAGCTCTCAAAACACCACAGCCAGTTTGTTACAGAAAACATGCATCTCAGCTGCCTATTTGAAATTTTAATTAGAATGCAAAACAGATGTGATCCTTGCTACCTGCTATTTATTGGCTCTGGGCAATGATTTTTGTCCTCCAACAACAACCTAAATACAAACTGTTTTATAAAGCCCAACCACATCTGTAATTTACTTTGGGTTTTTTTTCTCTCTCCTGTGCCATCTCATGTATAGCTTTTTTTTCTTTCCTTTTTCCCTGTGTAAGTGTATTTGTGTATAAAATATAGGTATAATAAATAAAAACATTTAGAGTTAACAACTCAAGCTACCACAAATCCTTCTTCCCCAACATCCCAGCTGTACTCTCCCCTCACCTCCATTCTGCCACTAAGTGCTGGAACCTGCACTTCACCCAGGCTATTTTTAAGGAGCCGCTGCACCCAAACACATGGCTCAGCAATGTCTTTATTTATAAAGGTCTGTGTAGGTAGCAAAACTGTTGCAGGTATGAATATGTGTATGAGTATGAAGACCCAGTTTGGAGATGACAGGAGAGACACTGCACAGCCACAGACTGATTCCTCAGAACATGCTCCATGGGCTGCAAATGGAGCTTTAGACCTTATACCCTTTAATAGAAGTTGGACTCATCAAGTTAGGATGAGCTCTTCAGGAGGTAGGACTAACCTCCTCCCTTGTCTTCAAATACTTTTCTTCTCAGTCCTCTCTCTTCCAACCCTTTGGCTTCAGCAGTATTTGCTTCAACTCACTACTTTGATGGACACAGCAGGCCACAGGCAAAGGTGATGTTTAAAGTATAGAGGATGTGAGCAGCACCCTAGGAGGTGTTACGAGTCTAAGAACTGATCTGTACAACCTCATTCATTTTCAAGGGCTATTGGCATCAATGAGATCACTTGCATGGTCCAAATATTCACCAATGTTAGGGCTGCACGTGCTAGGCCAGAAGAAAGAAATCTTTCCGCCCTCTTATTTGTTGCTAAAATTTCTAAAATTTCTCTGATCTAAACCAGTCCCACTCTGTAAAAATATTTGTCCTGATAAATAAAACTGTTGGGCTTTATATTCTTTTAGTATGAACCTGGCCCAGTCACTTCTGTGGGTTGACCCAGTTATTGATAAAGACCATTGATTACTGGGCCCAGTCATGTTTAATATCTTTATTGATAACCTAAAGGAGGAGACCAAATGTTCCCTCAATAAATTTGTGTCTGACACCAAACTGAGTGGGAGTGTGGTTCTGCTGGAGCACAGGAGAGCTCTGCGGAGGGATCTGGATATGTCAGCTGAGACCAATAAAGTTCAACAAGGCTGAGTGCTGGGTCCTGCACGTGAACCACATCACCCCATGCTACAGTCTTGGGGAAGAGTGGCTGGAAAGCTGCCCAGCACAAAAGGACCTCGGGGTGCTGGCCAACAGTGGAACAGTGGCTGAACATGAGCCAGCATGTGCTCAGGTGGCCAAGAAGGCCACTGACATCCTGGTTTATATAAAAAATAGTGTGGCCAGCAGGACCAGGGCAGGGATTGTCCCCCTTTAGTTGTCACTGGTGAGGCCTCACCTCGAGTGCTGTGTCCAGTTCTCAGCCCTTCACTACAAGAAAGACTTTGAGGTGCTGGAGTGTGTCCAGAGAAGGGCAATGGAGATGGTGAAGGGTCTGGAGCACAAGTCCTATGAGAAGCAGCTGAGGGAGCTGGGAGTGTTTAACCTGGAGAAAAAGAGGTGACCTTATCACTTTCTACAACTCCCTGAAAGGAGGCTGCAGCCAAGTGGGGATAAGCCTCTTGTCCCAGGCAGCCAGCAACAGGATGAGAGGACACAGCTTCAAGCTGCCCCAGGGGAGGTTCAGGTTAGACATCAGGAAGAATTTCTTCACTGAAAGAGTTGTCAATCATTGGGACTCACTTCCCTGTGAGGCAGTGGAGTCCTCATCCTTGGAGGTGCTCAAGTGGACATGGCACTTAGTGCTATGGTCTGGTTGACAAGGTGATGATCAGTAAAAGATTGGACTCAATCTCAGAGGCCTCTTCCAACCTAAACCTAAGGTCGATGCTCTGAGACATCAACCTTATTCTTGTAACTTGCTCATGTGCTTTAATCTTAACATGTGACCCATGCAATCCTACTCTCAGTACAAAGTCTGCCTAGAATATTAATTTCTATACATTGTAGCTCTAGTAGTGTGCATGCAATGTGAATGCAGTCAGTGATTTATAAGTGCCCAAACTCATCAAATGTATTTTTGATGATGGGGTAATTTATCATCTTTTATTTTCCTCAAAATAATTTTAAAAAATATGAGTTACCAACAAATTCATGGCAATATCCAGAAGTAATAACCATGGGAAAGAAAATAATCTTTGGTGTTCAACAAGCAAGTTCTTAGAAAATTCCAAAAATAAAGGGGAAAAAAATGACTAAAGATTAGACATTACATGGATGAATAAAGTATAAAACAGTGGCATGTTGATAAGAATGGTTAAAACAGTAGTAAAAAATAAAGGAAAGTTCCCACCATTATAAAAAGCGCAAGATAATGTTGATCTGGAGAGCCTCAACTGACATTCAAATTACAAGAAAATCTTAATACAATTTCTGTGGTGGAAAAATTGAAGAATTCTGAAACATAGGATGGAGCAAAAATTGGGCATGTATTGAACAGGACAGGACAGGGCAGGCTGGAGCTAGAAGGAGCATAGGACTGTATCCTGGATTCAGAGCACTCTTAACCCAGACTTCTGTCTTCAACAGTGCTTGCTAGTGGAAACCTAGGAAAAGCAAGAACTTTCTACTCTAATACTTGTCCATGGATTTCTTGGGCATTTTGTGTTTTGTTTATGTAGCAACACCACTGAATATGTCCACCAAGCTCCTCTCATTGAGCCCATCTAAACTCCTTGTACCTGCAACACCCATTGGTAAGGAGTCCCAACCTGGTACATGGCATTTACTCTTGGCATTGCACCAGCAGTATCCCCTGGCACATCTTCAGAGTACATTTATCAAGAGGTGACTTAATCTTCCACACTGATCCAGAAATTCCTGCTTGAATGCTGTAAGAGATACAGATTGATTGTGATGAGATAGCATGATTGTGATAGCATGAGTCACAAATATGCACCTTAATCTATGTAACAGCACAGAGCAGTAGCAACACTAACAATCCCAGTAACTTAATGCTTTTATGACTAAAACACCTTTTTTTCACTTTTCTTTGACATTTGAAAAATTCAGCAAGCTATAAGGCCTGAAGCAAAACAACTTGTAATTGCACTGGGGCATCTCTGTTTGGTCTGTGGTTATCACAACCAAAACTGACTGTCAAAAAACTCAATTTCCCCTGCTCAGTGAAATGTACTGCTCCATTTCTGAGGGCAGTGATCTCAGCCAAGGGAAAGCTAATTGCTACTAGCTGCCACCTGAGATAAGACACATCTACAAGTAACCCAGTATGTATCAAAATGGGCAAAGAAAGAGAGACACCATGGTAAACATAAAGTCATGAAATCTTATGCATCCTCTGTATCAACAAAATACACAACTGATTCAGTACCCTACCTGAGGCAACAGAATCTCAGACAAGTCAAACAGACTGTGTGGCCATAACACAGCAAAAATGACTGCTTGTCTTTTTACCCAAACTTCATACATTTAGTTAGGTGGCGAGCAAATGCAAAGAGTTCTAGTAGAACCAGCACAGTCTGAAGAACAAGACATTTCCAGTAAGCTACTTGCAAACAGGCACAGCTGTTGGGCACTGCAGCCATATGAAAGAGCCAATTTATCCCAGCTATGACAAAACTGCCTAAAGAAGTACCGTTTTGTAGCCATTAGTCTGAATTCCAGTAAACTTCCTCCTAATACCGGGGGTTTGGCACCATTCATTGAAAGTAAAACCACTTATAGTAATTGCATTTCTCCCATCTATAAATTCAGGAGATACTGCTGGTGCAATTACTTACAGTAATTGCATTTCTCCCATCAATAAATTCAAATATATTTTCACATTTTATATTAACCAGTAATAGCAGAATAGGGTGACCATTTATAGATGAGCCAACGAAGCAGATAAATAAATAAATAAATAAATAATTAAGAAACCCAACCAAACTAAGTCTAGACTGATATGAAACCACATCTCCACAATGATTCAGGTACATGTAGTCAGAGTCTGCTGCTCAGCAGGATCTGTGAGTATCAGAGCATTTGATGTCCATGGGCACAATGAGATTCAGATATCAGCAGAGCATGAGCTGCAAATGGCAAGTTCTCACTGAGATTTTAAACAAAGTGAAATTCTTATCTCAGTCTGTGTAAATTATCCCTGCAAAGAGAACATGTCCTTGAATAAAATAGATCAAGGGATTTTTTTAATTTTTTTTTTTTAAGCCTGGTATTGCACCTAGGACCATAAAATGATTATGACACCGCCCAAAGGTGGTGGATCAATGAAAACTACCGGTATATGTATGACAGAGGATAATGCTAATTATCCATAAACGAGATTCAAAAGTCAGTCATGGGGGTATGAAAATGAAATTACATCACTAAAAGAAATTGCTATTCACCAGAGTAGCTGGCCAATAAGTAATTTTTCAGTTGGGGATTAGGAATGGGGAGCCAGGGCAGGAGACAAGTAGACTGGAGGATTAAATAGCTCTGCTGAACCCAGCATAGATATTGCTGCAGTCCTTGAAACATTTTCCATTTAAGAGGACATCATAGTGACCCATGCCAAACTGTTCCCAGAAGTCCCCATGCCGTGGGCCTCAGATCAGCTTATGCCTCATGGCTGATCTTCCAGCAATTTGACTTGAACAAATCTTTCATGGCTCTGTATTACTTCATGTGTTACCATCAGGGTAATCCTTTGTGTTTCCAGCTTGCTTTGTTAGCTTAATACACTCTCAATCTTCTCCTTCAAAGAATCTCGACCACAAATGTGAGAATTCCAGGGTACCACCTTGAAGTGGTTACAAACTACTTGTTCATCTGTTTGTGTAGCAGTCTGAGCTGCTGTTAAATCCCATTGAGATGATTATGCTCTCAGCATGTCAGGACAGCCAGTCTGTGTGCAGCACAGGCTGTGCACACAGGACCAGAGCATGTGGAATTGGGCACATGCCGAGGCCTCCTGCCGATCCTGCAGCATAGAAGAGTAACCAAGCTTCAGCTCTATTTGGTATACAAAAAACATCCTCAACAAACAAAGAAACCCTCCAAAACCCCTGAAATACTGCAATCAAAACTACTAGATACTTATGAGTGTGTTGGTTTACATTTTTTCCTCACAGCTTTCTCAGGCATTAAGAAAGATTGTGAAAATTTCTGAGCTTTGCAGAGTTGTTTGAAAACCTCAAACAAAATGTACTACACTAGCAAAGAGGACAATTTATGCTTTTTAACCTGTACTACTGGAGCAAGCTGGAATAAGGCTGCTCCCAAGCATAAAGCTGTTCAGACATTAATACAGGACATATATTCCAGAAGTGTCACTCACAGACTCTGAATCCCATTCCCCTCATATCACTGACAGTCCTGAATAATGCAGATGACCTGACAAGAATGGAAGTGCAAGTCAAGAAAAATTTTCTCCTTGAAGAAGTCAAAGCATCAGCTGTGTCTTCAAACATCCATAACCCTGATGATTTTACTGACTATAACTGGATGAAAAGAAAGCAATATTGACTTTGTGTTCACTAATAGAATCACTGCTCTTGACAAGCTGCAGATGCACCAGGAGCTGTACAGGAGACATCATCTGCAGCAGCTTGGGGTTTGGCAGCTTGCTGTTCTTGTCTTTATTTACCCATTGCCACTCATTAAACCTAAGATGCAAACAAATAAATTATTCCTATCACACCAATTATACCCTCCATAATGAAGCCAGAGAGTGCAAAGCTGTCAGAAAGCCCTTTCTTGGTAAAGACTCTGCCACAGTTTTATTCTGAGTTTCTTTCTCTTAAACAGAATTTCTTTATGGGCGTTTTCCATTCTGTGTTAGTAGTGACACATGGCTTGCTAAGGCAGAGGTTTTTAAGTTATACTGGTCCAGAGTTCCTAGTCCCTTCCTGTTGACAATATCTGTATCTATCCATATTTTTGCTTTTTTGAACCTAGTCTTGAAAAACTGAGACATCTCAATAAACCTGTTTTCTGTGATGGCTTCACTGACTTCTGTATTTTAACATGAGGAATGTAATCTTATCATATAATCTTATTCATGTGCTCAAGACTTACCTGAGTTCCTGGTGCCACAGTGTGCTGTATTCCTACCTTGTAGCTCATACAGTAAGTAGGACTGAGGAGGGCATCCAGACATCAATGTTAAACACTTTTGTGCTTTGGGATTTTTTTGTCTTTAGCACACTGCGGATACATAAAGGTGATTTAAAGATTTGCTACATAAAGATTTGCTGCCTGATATCTGGGAAAGCTGTAGGATGATGTGACTAACACCATGTCAGAAGCTAGGTAACTGGGGAAGTGATAAGCAGAGTTTGCTTTACTCCACACACAGGGCATCTGCCTATATGAAGAGAGAGAAGAAAATATTTTGCATCCTCCAAATGACACTAAACACTGCCTGTTTCATCCCCAGTGCAAGCAGAAGACCAGTAAGAGTGATTTGCTGTACAAGACATAATCACATCTCTAAGAATCAGTGCCTTCCAGCATCTCCTTGGGAAGTGGTTCCTTGTGTAACCCCTTACCGTGGAGGACAGACCACATCTAAAGAGCCATTAAAGACACCTGATTTGTGCCTTCTTCAAAATGCTGTTCTCCTACTCAAGGGGGTATGAACTGAAGGCTTACTTAAGCTTGAGGTCCTTTCAAAATCTAGTTTTAAAGTACAAACATTTCTAATAATTCTATTTCCGCAGCTCCAACTTGATTTTCACAACACAGTTATTCTTACTTGTTGGCCTCTAAATTGATTAGAGGAGTGTTTGGTGCTCTCAATATTTGGAACCCAATTTCACTTCAGAAAAGTAAGTGCTTTACTTTACTGAGATACTTTGATTATCTAGCTAGATAATTACTCTATTTTTCTCCATGTTTTCTATCTTTCCTGACATCTTCACTAAATTTTATGGAATAATTCACTTAATGACATGTTGCTTCCATTTTATCTTTCCACTTTCTACATTTGCTTCTCACTTTAGGACAAACTGTGCCATCGCAGCAGAATCAAAAGACCTGCAGCTAACAAAACAAAACACCCCAGAGTTTGAACTTCAGCAATTCAATAAGCTTTACAAGACTTGAGATAAAGGACATAGAATTTAAATCTCTATTTTTAAGCAAAGCATTCAATCACTTTATTCCTTTGCTTTGCTACTGATTCTAAATAACACTAAATCCTCACAGTTACAGTTTTCTGAAAAGCAAGGTGGAGGTTTTATTATTTCCTCCAGAAACAATGTGACTTTGCAAGATTGTGAGAAAACTGTTGGTCTACCCTGGGATTAGCATAACTTTGAGCAAAGAAAACTTTAATGATTGCTTAAAATCTTATAATTTGGGTTGTTTTCCTCAACATCATATTCTTTGGTAATTGAGCTTGACATAGCATTACTTATTTCAGAAGTATTTAATTTTGGCTTAAAACAGAGGGCTAAAATGTAACATTTTAGATTCTCCATCCCACTTGAAAATAGAATCATAGAATCATAGAATCATAGAATAGTTAGGTTTGGAAGGGACCTTAGAGGTCATTTTGTTCCAAATACCCTGCTATGGGTTTATTCAGATCCCCATGGTCACTCAGATCCCCATCCAACTTGGCCTTGAACACCTTGAGGGATTGAGAAGTCCACAACAAATAAATAAAATCTATTTATTTGCTTATTTATAAAATAAAATTATCTGTTGAAATTACTAACATTTTAAAGCTATTATATATGCATAAATCTATAAAAAATTAATTATCTTATTTTTAATGAACATTTTTTACATTTGTTGGAGTTCCTCAGCATCCATGTCCTTTTTCACTATTCTCATAGATTCATTGAATTGTTTGAGTTGGAAGGGGCCCAAAGAGGATCTAGTCCCACCCCCCTGTCATGGGCAGGGACACTTTCCACTATCCCAGCTTACTCAGAGTCCGAACCAGCCTGGCCTTGTACACCTCTAGGGATGGAGTATCCACAGCTCCTCTGAGCAGCCAGTACAAGTGCTTCACCACCCCCTGAGTAAAGAATTTATTCCTATCATCTTTTCTAAACCCACCCTCTTTCAGTTTAAAATCGCTGCCCCTTATCCTATTCCTGTCTGTCCACATAAAAAGTCCCTCTCCCTCCCTTTCATAAGACCCCTTTAGGTACTGGAAGGACGAGGTAAGCTTGGCCTTTTCCAGGTTGAACAGCCCCTGCTCTTTCCATCCCTCGGGTCATCTTTGTGGCCCTCCTTTGGGCTTGCTCCAGAGTTATATGCCATGGCCAATATAAGCATTAGGGAAGAGTGTCTTTGATGCAGAAACCAGTATTACCAGTCCTGAACTCTCTCGCTGAGCTTGCAGGGGATGGCATGTTATTTATAAATTACCACACCCAAAATAATTGCAAATCTACAGTGGGCTTCCAACTCACATGGAGGTCCATTCTTTGTTCCTGGATGTCTCTGCTGTTATACTTAGTTTGGAAGTATTGTACATGATAGTCATACTGACCTTTTGGGCCATCACTGGTTCAGGCATTTGCTGAAAAGAACATGACTGCTGCCCAACAGATCCAACTTCTCCCTTCATCCAGACAGAAAATCAAACAAAGCAGTGGATTTGAGTGAAATCCAAGCCTGCAAATGAAAAACAGAGGTCAGTGGAGCCCTTCTCCACTCTGATCACCATGAGGTGGAACAGTGCAAGCTGAGCCACAAGAGAAAAGGTGACAATGACACCCAGCACTGGCAGTGAGGTGGGGATGAAGCTGAGTCTGCTGGTTTTGGAGCTCCTGAAGATTAACACAGTCATTTAATCACTGCTCTAGCTGCCTCCAACAGCTGCTTATCTCAGGTTCATCTAGAGTACTAAAACAGCCCCTTGTGAGCTTAGGTTTATTTCAATCTTCTAGGAAGGATGTACAGATCTTGAAGTGAAGCTTCTCTCATGTTCTGAGTTCACAAGGTTATGATATTAATTTACCTTCCAGTCCTTCCAAACATATAGCTGATAGTTTTGACTTATGTTTCTGGCATACAATGTTAATGTTGAAATAAAAAATGTTAGTTCAAATTGAAAAGTGAAAGCATGCATTTTAGTTTGTAGAAATGAAATAGGCTGACATTTACAAATGAAAATGGTTCAATTCTGGAAAGGGTAAAGGGAAATGCTCTTTTTAGTTTTTGATACTCCTTCTCTTTCTCTTTAATTATTCTTTTAATGAAGCTTGAATCTTCCAGCTATAGCCAAATGCATGCATAATTTCAACCTCAACAAATCAATTTTGTCAAGTTCCTATTTATAAAAAAAAAAAAAAGTCTAAAAATGTGTCTAGTTTTTCTAGCTACCTCTTCATCTACTGAGATAATATCTCACCCCTTTGTCTGACACAGCAGCAGGTAAGAGCTGGGATATGAAATACCCCATGCTGCTGAACAGTGCTTGGTCCCAGAAAATTGCTGTTACCTGGACAGCAGCTTTTGTCCAGCCCTCTCCAAGCTGATCAGGGGAAGCTTAATTAAGGTTTACAGTAACTCTGTAAGCTAAGTGAATACTACTGTCATTTTGCAAAGAAGTCAGACAAGCCAAAAAAAAATAAAAACAAAACCAAAAATGCTGCCTAACATTAATAAAATACAATCATATGAAAGCCAGGAACAGAATTGCAAGAATCACAGTCATGAGCTACAAGTACTAGCACCAGAATAAGCTGACAGTTTATGTGAAAATCCTCATGCTCATTGGGTTACTCATCTGCAGAAATCCTTTTCTGGCAGCTTCTTTCTCTGACTATTCTAATTTTCTCTTTGCATGGCACATTGTGTAAGAGGCCTCTGGCCATAATGGGCAGTCTGAGTTACCACTCAAAAATTTGAGAGTATTTTTTGCTGACTGCAAACATTACCAACTTCACATGCTCATTTGGGTGATAAAAGCACCTGATTTCTATTTACCAGAAAGCTGATAAGCAGACAGGCAAATGATGTTATTTCCAGACCAGGGGGTTTGCTGCTGTCTGCCTTTGTCCATTGTAGCACCAAAGTCATTCTGCCCCTTGAACACTCAGGCATATTGTCAGCCACCAGGCTTTACTTACTGACAATTTCATCCTTTATCCTGAATGTTTTTTAGGGGAACATCTTTCATATCTGAAAAATGTCTAAGAGGTACTGGAAGCTACGGCAAATACAAAAGAAATATTCCTCTAAAAAAAGTATAGTCAATATACAGATAGCATTCAGTGGGATGCAGGTTCAAACCAACAACTGAGCTGACAAGAGCTGTGTGCTTGGCTATCTGGAATATCATGTTCTTAAGACAGTATGTTGTTGCTCTCTATGACTATGTACAAAATATACAAACACAAAAATGTACTGTCTAAGGGTTCATTAATGTTTTGATTAACTAACTTTTCCACAGCCAGCAAAGTCTGAAGGGACTGTGGGTTTGCAGGAGAAACAAGGCCCACGCATAGTAAATGATATTTCCCTGGTATTCTCTTGATGAGAAAGACAAGTCTGAATCTATGACTGACAGTGAAAGCCCTCAACTTTATTGGAGTAAGCTGGGCTCAGAATCCAGGTCCCATACCACGTTGCTAAGGCACAAAATGTTTTATATCTGCCTTCAGACATCATATCTGTCACTCATTGCACAGGATTCTTGGAGGGCTTTATTGACATTAGCAAACAAAACCTACACAATCTAAGTGTGGTATCATCACTGGCACTTCAAGGGAGCTGTGAGAAAACAGTTCTGGGCTTTGGCTGGCTGTGAATATCATTAATTGGCTCTTTAGTTGCTTTATTCTCCTTACAAGAGACAGAAGTGGGAAGTTCAGGGAACTGAAAATTAACAGTGATGGATCTAAGAACCAGTAGAAGAATTCATTTTATGTACCCATTAGGAAAGCAAGCTGTGAAACCAACTTTTCAAGATAGGAATCAAAAAATGTGTTTCTCTTAACTTTTGGCAGATCATTGACAGTGAGAAAAAGTAGGCTTACAATAAAACTCAAGGCATCCTCCAGTCCAAACTCTTGATACAAAGCAAGAGCAAGAATTACAGCACCATATCTGAAAGGGTGCAGATGTTCCCCTGGGCTTACCATTCTTACAGGTGTATTTTAGATGCCACTCACATGCCACCAGTATGTTTACATTTTCATTCCTCTCAGGAAGGTCTCCTGTAATCACCAAGGAACAAACTAAATGCACACAGCTGAGGAGACTCACTTAGGAGACCAACCCAGGATATGAAAACACATAAAGAATAAACTACCCCAGTGCAAATGAATGTCAGAAACCTAAAAATAGTTATTGCAAAAGTAATTAGGTGAAACAAACAAGGCTCAAAAGAAAACAGCCCTAAATGAGCTGTAGCTGGAATTGCTGAAACGTGCCAAGCCTTGTGTGAATAAAGATCGCAATAATAGGACAAAGCCTTTGTGCTTAGCTAATAAATCAAAGGGAAACACAATTCCCAGACACATGCATTAACCACTGTATCTGTGGAAGAAATAATGCCATAAATGAAATGTGCCACTGAATACATTAAGCAGTAGAAAAGCAATTCAGTAGACAAAGGGATGTCAGATATCCAGTCATCTCCTGATCATAGATATTGACTTTGGCTAAGTACACATCACAAAATGGGAAGGAGTAAATAAAACAAGACATCTCTTGGAAACCAAAACTATTACAATGTCATCCAGAGATTATCAAGGAATAGGACATGTTGAGTTATTGTGCTGGGTTGCCATGTCAGTACTTGATCTATAGTCATAGACAGCTGAGTAATGATCATGTCTCACATAAGGTGAGAGAGGTGATTGAGGGTGGTGAGACACTGCAATACCAGGAGGTTGTGGAATGCCCCACACTGGCACCATCTAGAATCAGATCATAGAATCATCAAGGTTATAAGACATTTTTAAGATCATCCTGTCCAACCATGAACCTGGTACTACCACTGTAACTCACTAAAAGCATATCAACCAGCGCCAGATCCAGGGGCCTCTAGGGCTGGTGACACCACCACCTTCCTGGGCAACTTTTTCCAATGCCTGACCATTCTAATAGAGAATAAGATTTTTCTTCATATCTCATCTGAATCTCCCATCTCAGCTTAAGACCATTTCCTCTGGTCCTCTCACTGCAGGCACAATAGAAGAGACTGGCCCCCACCTCACCACACCTCCTTTTCAGGGAGTTGGGAGAGCAATGAGATTCCCCTGAGCCTCCCCTTCTCATGACTAAACAAACCCAGCTCCCTCAGCTCTTCCTCACAGGACATGTTTTTGAGACCTTTGAGACAAATCGTGTTGTCCTTCACTGGATATGCTCCAGTATCTCCCACATCTTTTTCCAGCGAAGGACCCAGAACTGGGCACAGCACTTGAGGTGTGGCCTCACCAATTCTGAGTACAGGGGAGCAGTCACTGCCCTGATCCTGGCCATGCTTTTCTTGATACAGACCAGGATGCCACTGGCCATCTTGGCCACCTGGGCACATTGCTGGGTCATATTCAGTCACTGTCAACCACCTGCCAACCAGTCCTTTCTGCTGGACAGTTTTCCAGCCACTCCACCCCAAGCCCATAGAGCTACATAGAGTTAGTGTAGCCAAGGTGCAGCACCCGAGGTTTCCATAGGCATTGACATCCCTGGCCATATGCTATGTGCCATAAAACCAATAATTCATCCCAGCTGGTGGCCTGATGAAGTAACAGTAAGTCACTGTTTCTGCTGAGTCTCTAATAAAAATAGTTCAGATAGTGCTCAGTAGTGAAATTATCTCCCTTCTGAGTCCAAGATCTCACACAATTTTTCAAGGAGGAATAAAACCCCATGACAGAAGAGTTTTTATAAATACTTCCAAGTTATATTTATCATGTTAAATATACTAATTTTAAAAAATTGGGTACACAATAATGTAACAAAAACTGTGTTAAAATGAATGCCTCAAATATATATTTGTAAATGTCTCTAGAATTATTGACTATGCTTTTCTTCAAAGCTTAACCTTCATAATGAGTCTTTAACTCTGTTTCCTTTCTTCCTGTCCTCATTTCTGACATACTTTTTTATTCTAGATCTTCAGCATGAGAAGTAGAAATGTGATTATCACTTCATCAGTCTACAGGGGCAAAAAAGCAAAATAACAGCAGCATTTGTAAGAAAATAAATATCCCACTGATCGTATACTCCAATCAATTTGCTCAGTTATCTCCAACCACCTCAATACCGAAGTCTAGTGTTTTTTCCATTCCCTTTCTTGCCTGGCCCCATTCCTATCTCACCTCCCCTTTGATTTTTTGAACTTTTTTACATTTCCTCTCATACATTGTAGCCTGAATTTTTGTCTGACTTCTGCAGAGGATTCCACATCAGGCATAATCTCTCTGCCAATGACAAACAGCACCAGAAAAGATGGCAACCATAATGAGAAAAGATTTTTAGTACCTTGTTTGCCAGGTTTCCAAGTTTGACGAGGTTGAAAAGAAAAATAATTGGCTCACATACTTGTTACAGAATCCTCTAACCTGACAGTTGCTTTGGAATTCCATCCAAATCATTCTAATTCCATCCATCTGAAATTGGATTCTATTCCATCTAAAACCAAAGAAATCCATTTATGTGAAGAAAAATATGTACCTAACAGATACAGGCAATAAAATTTAACTGAAATTTTTATAAGATGTGAAGTGTTTCTAGATAAATGGAAATATTTCTCAATCCATATTTGATGGGAACTACTGGGTTGTTTCACCTGAACCATACAATCTAACACCTGTAATTTTACCTTGCCAAATTTATCTTTGTAATTATAATGATTTGCAAAACCAAAATATTTCCCCAATGTAATGGACAAATCAACATTTTTTGAATACAAAAATGTATCTTTGATTGTCTATAATAAAATACATTACAGACAAGACTATTCATTTAAAAACTGTGTTAATAGCAAATCTAATTCTATGCTGGATCTCTCAGGAGAGCAGACCTTGGCCTATTCAGAGTCCTGTTGGGAATAATACCATAGAGATACCTCTCTTCCTAGATAGAAGGGAAGTCCAGGAGAGCTGGATGATCTTCAAGGATCAGCTCCTCCAAGCTCAAGAATGGTCCATCCTGACAAGCAGCAAATGGAGCAGAGGTGGTTGGAAACCTCCATGGAAGAGCAAGCAGCTCCTGACTAAACTGAGGCATAAAAGGGAAAGGTACAGAAGGTAGAAGCTGAGTCAGATGCCCTGACAGGAATGTCAAGGCTATGCCAGAGCATGCAGGGATGGATGAGATCAGGAAAGCCAAAGCACAGCTAGTATTTAATCTGACGAGGGACATGAAGCACAACAATAAGAGCTTCTAAAGGGATATCAGCTATCAGCTTTGTCAGTGAGCATGGGAAAGTGAACATTTTTTCCCTTTGGGGCCAGAGATTAGTGTCAAGAGAAATTGAAATACACAACTTTCTCAATGATAAAATGGAAAGGGACAACTTGAATAATATCAAAATAAAGTCTTCAGTAAGATCCTCCAAATATTTCCAAAACAAAATATTTTATAATTTGCTTTTAATCTAAACTTTAGAGTAGAAATATTTAATACCTGAGAGACAAGAGAGAATTTCAAAATGTCAGAATTCCCAAGAAAGAAATTTCCAGGGTTTGAACTCTAATTTTTTACTTTGACTACAGTCTGAACTTTCTATGTGGATCACAGTTAAATCCACACCTTAGTGGATTACACTTCCATTTTTTTCAGCCAAGAATTATTGTAAAATAGAGGTTAAAATATGTTGGTAATTTCTCATAATCTTTCAGAAAAAGTTCCATTTCTATCCTTTTATTTGGAATAAAACTTTAAAATTCCCAGTTTTGAATTACTACAGAATGGGCATTTGCCACGCCCAAGAAAATTGATCTGGCTCTGGGTAAGTAATACAGCTTTGAAGAAATTAAATGTTATCATTTTCTAATTGTTGAAAGGACTGATTAGCAGCCTGTCATTTTGGAAAGTCTTTGTCTTTTTTCCCCTGCAATTTAGTTATTGTAAAAATTGTGTAAATGCAACCAGAAACTGCAACATTTTAGAAAAATGTTATAAATTGCCATAAATTAAGGCTTTGGTAGTGAAACTGACTCCAAGAGTATAATGAATTAAAGTTCAGGTGTTGATCTTCCTGGCTACAAGGTAAGCAAAGCTTGTACAGTTACAGAAGTGGCTTCTGAGCAGTTCCATGGGCAGATGTGTTTACAGGTGCGCACATAAAGAATGTCACCTTACAATAAGGTATCACCCTTCCTCCCTCTCTTCCTTGAAGTTGGTTTCATTTATGGAAGAGGTTTCAAGCTTACTGCTTGAAGTCTGGTGCAGTAAGTACTCACAACCTTTTTTCAGATGCATACACTCCCAAATGTGCATTTAGTCTCAGGTGCACTAACACCCTCATCATTCCCATCTCTTGAAGAGCAGGAAATTATTTACTGAGTGAAAGAGGTTCTCCACAATCAGATTCAAAGACAAAATCAGAAATTGTGTTCACCTATTAGAGACCAAAATAGGCAATAAAAAGAAAAAACAATCAATTGCAAAATAACCACTTAGAAAGCAAGAAAACATTTTTCATCTGTAGCACTGAATGTGTTTTATAAGCAAAGCCAGTATCTTTATGCCCATTAAAAAAAAACAGGAAGGCATGCAGAAGTGAAATGGAGAAGGCCACAGCTGACATGGCAAACAGGAAAGAAAACTCAGATACAATCCTGGTTAATGCTGTCTTTTTAAAGAGGAAATTTAAAGGTGTCAGCTGGGTGTTCCCACCATCAACAGCAGACAGCTCCCAGACACAATGTGATGTAAGGGACACACCTTGGAAAGACCAGCTTCTCATCTGGGGTTAAACAGGGATTAGAATACACAGACCACATAAATCACAATAATTTCCAGGAGCATCTTTTTGTATTTCTCAGAAACTCAGTAACAGCTGTCACTTTGACAGTGCTTTTGGGGTGCACTGGAGCAGGTCAGGTTGATGTCTGCTGAGGATACAACTGGCCTGCAGAATTTCAGCATAAAACCAGTGAACTTGGTTAAGGAAACAGCTTTTCCCAGTCAAGGGTGAGATAAGAACTTTCTTGCCTCTGTGAAGAAAGTTTAGTAAATATAAATTACGCTTTTGTGTTAGCTTTTTCCACTCAATAAACTGCAAATCAGCCCAAGAATGATAATATTTATATGCTTATATACAGGCACAGTAGCATCTGCACACAATTTTTAAATAGGATACTAAGATTTGTCACTTTAGCTTGGTTCCTAATGGCTCTTTATAGCATTTTTTAATCATAAAAGTAGTAGTGTTTCATTTCTATTGACAATGTGCTTTAAAGAGAGTAAGAAACCATCCCCATCTTAAAAGGACAGAAACCCAAGACATATTAGAAATTCCCTACTGGAAGGAATTTTTTGTCCTTCTTTTGCCCCTCATCTTGCTCCTTCTGCTTTTGGATGCTCCTGTCCTAGTCCTCATCAAAAGAACAGGAGAACTTTTTTCATAGGCAAAACCTGAAGTTCTAGCTTCTAACCAGAACTAGAGTTATTTCACTTAAAATTGTACTGGCTTTATTCATCAAGGGCTTGCTTTCTCAGTCAGCTTTTGGACAAGCATCTCAACCACACATTCACTTCAAAAATCCCCAGTGCTGCAGCTTGGCAGTCCGATAAGCCCCCAATCTCTTACTTCAGGTATCTGTCTCTGAGAGCCATCTTACTCCTAAGTATGACCTCATCTTCCACTGGATAAAAGCAAAATAAACCCTTTGTAATTTGTCCTTTGTTCCGTAAGAGTGTGGATTTCTTTCATTATCGTTTCTGTGTCCCACCTGCAATTAAATCATCTGGATTTTCAAAGCCACATACCAGGGATGAAACTTCTAACAGCCTTTATAAACTGAAACCATTTGGTGATTAGCATACCTTTATCTGACCAACCACTAGGCACGTCAATTTTTCTTTTAAATCAAGCAGTGATGAGGAAGATGACTCTCAGAAAGAAGCAGGATGAAGAAGCACAGGCTCTCCATGACTCACTGTGGGAGTTTAATCTTTTTTATGAGCTTTTTTAGATTACAGGCACTGAGATTTCTAGGAGTATCAGTATGCCACTGCTTGTGTCTATAAATTTTTATTAATTTCATGTAGCTGCCGAATTAGATAGTCACTGCTCACAGAAATATCTCAAAGTCTCATTTTCAGTGGTGCTTTTTACTTACAATGCCCTGGGAAGGTGGTAAACCTCTGGCAACGTAACTGTCTCTTGCAGAGGGGTAGAAGTTGATAGACTGAGGGAGTCATCCAAGGCCACAAGACAAAATCTATTGCCAAGCCAGAGCTGAACCCAGATGACCTTGATATTAATAAAGTCTTCTGTGGATTGATGAAGTAATTGATGTTTTCCATCTAATCTGGTTACCCATGCAGCACACGTGGTACACTAAGTACTTGAGATTTCAGTAGAACAATATGTTTTCTATGTATGTGAGTTAGGCAGGCTTTAAGACTAGAAAACAGCTCCAAGATTATTATTTAAAAACAAACAAACAAAAAACTGTAATGTATTCCACATTTTCATTTTACAGGTTTGAAAGCAAATTTGAGTAGTTCTGATGATGACCACATAGAGGACAGTTTCTGTTGCCAAATGAATTTTGACAGAGTTGCGTTTGTGAGGCAGCCAACAGAGAGAAGGTAGAATCTGATTTAATTTCCATTTAAATAAATACCTAGTGACCAGAGATAAAAAGGAGAACTAGAAAAAAAAAGTGATTTATAATATAAAGTATTACAGAAAGCCATGGCTCTCCAAAAACCTGCAAATGCAGTAGTCCAAGATAAGTTCCTTTCCAGGAAACAAGTGTTCATTTGACAGAGCATCAATACCCAGCTTTAATAGATTTAATTTACAGTCTGGCCTCATGAAGGAGTGTCCAGAAAGACTAAGAACACATTAGGAGTAAAAACATCAGTGCATGCCTGTAAAGAATCTGAGGCACTATGAGATCAGAATAATCCCAGACTGAAAGCTGCCAAAAAGAGGGAGAAAAAAATACCTAGAGGTCTGTCAAAGAGCAAAAGAAAAAAAATATAAGAATTTAGCAGATATGATTTGGAGATTAGGAAGAATAAATGGAGACTGACACACTTCTGTGAAACACTCAGAATTCACAGTGAAAATGACATCATATAAATAAAGACAGATTTTTGAACAAGCAACAAATTGTGGAAACAGAGATGGAATAAATATACTAAACCTGTAAGTTAGGCTCCATCCAGAACCAGTAACCTTGTTAAATTCTTGATTCTGTTAAGAAGAACTTGCAGCTTGACTATTTCCCAAACTGGACATGCAGCCATTTACTTCTCATGATGATAACAGTGCTGACATTCTTGCCACCTTAAATAATTTGTTGTTCACCTTGTTAAAAGTCTGCATTGATCTCTTCAGAGAAAGAGCAAAAGAAAACAAGCATACATAGAACAGAAAAGTCAATAAAAATCACTCAACTCTGTTTGGAGACATGAAAACTGTTTTTCACGTACTTGTGGGAACATTTAGCTTTTTGTTCTTTCAGACATTGTCATCATAGCAAAATATTTTTGGCTTTCATAAAATTCCCAGGGTCTGAGTCTCTCAGGTAAGTGAAACACAGCCACATCCTGCAGCAAGGATAACAGTACCACTCCTCTCCTACAGCTCCAGAACTGTTAACTACCACCACTAGTTTAATTCCAGAGCTGATGAATGCATTTCTGAATGGGTCTGTCTCTTCCGGGTTGGGGCAGGAGGATGGAAAAGGAAATTCCATTAAATGCTCCTTCCTAAGAATTTCTGTTTGCCTGAAAACTCTTGGATCCCAACTGATTGAAACTTTTGCACAGATTTTGAAAGCCTGGAGGAGAAAAAAGAATAAAAAGCCTTAATTACTAGCTTTGCAAAATGACAGGGGTCTTTAATTTTAATTGATTTACATAATTTAGGCTTAATTTTATATATTCAAAATGCTTTCCAGAATTATATGTTATAAATTTAAGTAGGAATTGTGAGGAAGGTTAAGAATAAGAGAGATTTAAAGCTGTGAAGCTGGTGAAGGAGAAGCCTGACTACTGTGCAAACTCTGGCCAGCAGCATGAGTTAATGTACACAGTGATCCTGATAACATAGCAATAATTTTCATATCAAGATGCAATCTGATATTTAATCTTTTACTGAAGGCAGTTTGTTCTACTTAACTATCAGAAGCTGAGAGCTGAGGTAAAGTTATCCATAGTGATTTGAATAGGAAGTTCTCTCCCTGTAGCAGCCAGCTATCAGAGTTTGGGTTTTGGTTTGCATTAGCTGTACTTCCCTCATCTTCCTCCTCACTAGCTTTGGCATTTTGTTATAAAGTGCCATCTTCCTCTCCTGGACACTTGATTTTAATAAGGACTGGGATGTTTGTGTGCTTCTTCAAGCAAGATCCCAGTGCTCAGAATATGGGATACTGCATGTGCAAACCTTGTATCAGCTGTCCACTGGTCACCCCACAGTTCAGCCGGGAGATCCAGAGAGATTTTCCAACCACTATCACAGACTTGCAATTACAGAACCTTTCTTATTCTTTTGTTTTTTAATTTTTTGCTCACAGAAGTAAAATGTAACCCCAGCACATGTGGATTACTAACTCTCCAATCTCCAATGAAGATTTTTACCAGGTATCTTTAACATTAATGAGAGAAGCTATTATATGTTGACTTCAGTCAAGCAGCAGTTGTTTTAATTAACCTTTATCCCACGTTAAACTATGTTAGGAGGTCAGAGAGAGGAAATTCAGCTCATTCTCACCTTGTTCTTGTGTCACACATTTATGACAGTAGCAAACAAGGTGTGTGGTGAAGAGCAAGTCCTCTGATGAGCAGATACATTCCCTTCTCAAGACAAAGTGAACTGGATCTCTTTGAAAAACACTGTCAGTGGATGTAATTATAGAAATACATGTTTATTCTACTTCCTAGAGCTTGTAATGTCTGGGATTAAAAAAACAGGTGGAGCCCTGCCCCTGTAATTAACCTGTTTAAACTGGCAGCTTTATGGCTGCTAAACAGAACTCTGACTCTTAATTCACAAACAATTGTTTACAGGTAAGCAGGGTAGTCTGGGATATTGATGCTGGGCTTAACTGTTCGCTCTATCACAAATTTCCTTGTGCATCACTGATCAATCACTGAGACTGTGTGTCTTAGGTCAGTGGAACAAGGATAAATAAGAGTTCCTTATTTCTGGGATGGGTAGTGACAAAACACTCTGAGGTTTCTTTAGGTGCACAGGCATATCTAGTGTACATTTCTCTCAAAGAAGTTAAACCAGGGTTTTTTTTTTCTTTTTTAAAAATCACTTATGAGCATTTCCAGTTTTTCCTCTTCTGCTGACAGCAATAGCAAAGATACAAGTGACTAAATGCACCAGCACCCTCCCCTTCATCCTTTGGGCTCTTTGCTGTCAGCTCATGACTGATGTGTGTATGAAGATTCAGAGCCTTTTAAGCATGGCAGGAGGAATAATTGCTTCAGTTGCTTGTGCAACCCAGAAAACTTTAATGGAAAAAAAAATTAATTGAGCTGTCTACTCAGCTTCTCACTAGACCTCCCACCTCTGCAGGAGCAGCAGAGTCTCTAAGACAAAACAGTTAGAGAATACTTAAGGGCCACCTGTGTAGCCTTTCACTATTGCAGAAATCCAGGTCTCTGTCAGAGTTGCTATGACTCTTTGACATCAAATTTCCCAAAATCCCAAATAGTCAAAATTCTTATGTTTTCCAAAGCAAAGGAAGAGGATTTGGCTGGGAGCATTCAGCTACACAGCTGTGACATAGCAAGCATAATTGGCTTTGTTGTTCCTCTTTAGTTAATATTTTATTTCACAGGTTGAGGACCAATGATGTCCTTTTCGAAAACACAACAATTTCCTGAGTTTTTTCCAAGTCCAGAGGTCAAAAATTATCTGCTAAATTCAATTTATTGACTTTTTTGATTTACTTTCAGGAAATAATTTTATGTGGAATTCCCCAATCAACTACCCACATCTCCAGGAAATTTCAATTATATATCATACTTCATATCTATGTTTTTATTTTGTCCTTGGAAATCAGTTAATCTTGCTTTCTCCAGGTGCTTTCCAAATACTAATGTTTGGCTGATAAACCATAAGTGTAATGATGAGTAGTTAGCATTCCCTTTCCTTAACAAACAAAACAAAACAGAACTGTGGAAAACACCTGTCCATTGGTGGACAGATAATAAGTAAAAGTTTTTTATTTTTAAAATTAAATTCCTCATCTGTGATTAAAATATTACCCAAAGTAAAACCTCATTTCATTTTCACTGCCACCTGCTATCTCCCCACCATGAACAAATAGTTTCATATTAAAAATTCTGACTGTGTCTTGAGAAGACAAATGTCATCAGATTATAAGACCTGAGGGCTTGGTTTGATAATGAGTTTTCCCCATTCCACATTAAAATACTAGATAAGAAAAATATTTTGGAAATTATTTCTACTCTAAAAAACAAACCAAAAAAAGCATTCATTTTCTCTATACTAGACTAACTGCCAAAACTAAAATAAAACACACACTTTTCATTGAGCTATAAGAGATGAGTTGACCTCCTTCCTTTGCCTATTAGCGGTCTTCAGCTGCTGCTGAATAGTAAAATTGCAGGGGGCCAACCTAGATCTATGTGTCTACAGCAATTTTGAATATTTCTGGGATACTGCAATTCCCAAAGTTCTCCCAGCTGGAACAGCAGGCTAAAAATTGAGAGAGAGGACACACCTGATTTAGCAATATATTTAGTCCTGTTTATCTCTCTTTTAGGCATATGAATAGTGAAAACTAATTAGTGTGATTATGACTATATTTAAAGTTCAATATGTATTTAACTGAATTAGTTAACTACTGACTGAATCAGGATATGCAAAAAGGGATCTGGATTTTTGTTTTTGTTTTTGTTTGGGGTTTTTTTGGTTTTTTGTTTAAAAAAAAATGGAGAAATCAGCATGAAAGGGCTGGCTGGCTTAGCTCTTGAAACCTTCAAGGAGAGCTCACTCTGGAATGCAACAGATTTCACACATGAAGTGTCTGGGAAAGACAAGAAACAGTAATTCAAGAAAAGAATCCTCAAAATATCTTTCTGAAGTCCTGCATCTTCTTTCTCACACTGTTATTTTTCAGCATTTTAAAAATTCCTGTATTTAATTAAAGAAAGAAAAAGTCTTCCTTATCTATGATTTTTATCTTCATAAAAAAGGGATTTCTGAAACTGGATTGCTGCTGCAATTTAATATCTCAAATCGTAACGTAAATCCATTTATGACATATTTGCTGATGACCTCATCAAAAAGTAACTGAAAAGAAAAGCAATAAACAGCTCTCTGAATGCAAGAAATGTAACAACCCAAAAGGAATATCATATATTTCAAGAATAAAATCAACAATTTGTTTTTTAACTGACTTTTGTTCTACTAACCAAGTGATTCTTCTAAAAAAACAAAACCCTTATTTGTCCTTAAATTCACAACATTTTTCTGACTTAGTAGACAGCAAGCAAAGGACAGATGTTTGTAATCACTTGTGAGAAAGACAGCATGTCACATTTAATACTTTTTGTGTATTTCATGCACATTTCCACACGCATTTTGAAATCATATCTCATCAACTGCCTTGTAGAACACCTCTTAGTCTGTGTATCTTCAGTTTGGCTATCAGGATGCTATGGAACAGTGAATAGAAAGCTTTGCTAAATGACACCTTCTGCAAACAACAAACTCCTCTCCCTTCATCCACAACATCAGTCACTCATCCCTAAAAAGCACATATTTGAGCCTGGTAAATCCATGTTGGCTTCTTCAAATTACCTTCTGGTACTTTCTGTGCCCAGAGAGAGCTTTCATCAAGATATGGTCATCAGCTTTTTGGAGGCTGAAGGCCAGCTGATTAGCTTATAATCCAGAATGTACTTGTTAACTTTCTTAAAAAATGGGCAGGATCTCAGCTACACACCTTAGAAGAGCTCCAAACTCACACTCTGGTGCACTGTTACCTGTGCTTTTCTCTCACTAAAACAAAACACTTTCTGTTTTTATATTGCAATGAGCCTTTACAACACCTATTTCCTTGTATCATTAGTCCTCTCATAGAAACTCAGCTAGATCTCTCAAGAAACAAGAGCAGTTTCTTGCACGTGCTTATCATTGTTAAGAGCCAAGTATAAACAAGAAGCATTTTACTATGGGCCAGTATTGTGCAGAAAGCCTGATACTTCTCTGAAATGCAGGACTTTGTGATTTGGGAAGCAGTACAGTTTACATGCTTTATGGACAGGACATTCTATAGGTGTGACATACGTTGATGTCTGTCATACACATTGCAGATATGAAATTACAGAAGGAAACACAATAGGGAAATGTGGTATGGACTTCTACAACATTGTCATCCAGGACTGTGGAACCTCCATCATCTGTGGGATTTTAATAGAAAATTGTCAGTCAAATGCCTCTTGGGAATGGTGAGTACATTCAGATGTGATTCATAAGGTGCAATAGATAGTGAATGAAAGTTAATATTTAAAAGACCTATTGAGTTCTGCTCCAGTGAGATCTTTCTTACCATCAAAACTCAGTCATGAGACTCAGCAGAAAAGGAAATTAAATGAAAGTCATGACATCAGATTTCCAAGAAATTACCTACTTCCAGTTCAGTTAGCTCAGCAATCCCCCAAATTAGTGCTAATAAAGGATGTGTTTCAGGTAAGCTGTAAAACCTACATCTTAAACTCGTGAAGTTAGCAGTTTCCACAAAGAAGTGTTTTTATTTTCCAAAAGCTTGAATCAACTACTTCCCCTACTGAGTCTCAGTTTCTGTCACTCACAGGTTACTTTTCATAAGCAGCTACAGCTGGAAACTCAGTTCTCCCTCCTTTTCAGTCACTAACTTTCGGCTCTCTTACACAGCTCCTGCCTTTCTAAGAATCACAAAGTAATTGCTCCATTCATTTCATTTTAGAGGGGATGAAGAGATTCTTGTGTACTGCTGGAAGAGGTCTTCATGTTGAAAGGAGCTTTGAGAAGACAAGGTGGTGTTATTCTACAAGCTGAGGGGACAAAGGATGACAGTGTTAGCAGACAAAGGAGCGTGGCTCCAAAATCTGATATACTTTATGTTCATCCTGCCCCAGGACTGTACTCAAGGCATACATCCAGGCATACCAGCATTACAGCAAAAGGTGTTAACTTAGAGTTTTATGGATGTTACAAAACTTCAATTGGGTCTCAGAACAAGCTGGTTTATTTATATACTGAACTTCAGCATAGACCATCCATTGTGCATCAGTGGCATCAGAGGTGAGGTTTTGCAAGAGTGAAGTGCATTTCTGAGTCTCTTTGGGTTTTAATGCTCATTGATTTGGACAGGTAATCAATTTCTGCATCTCCAAAGACCCATAGATATTGACTTCAGTCTCCAAAAGACTTTACAAAGAGTCATTTGGGGGGGGATACTTTCACTTCAAATTGAATTGTGGACTATTCAATCTCTCTAGTAAAATACTGGAACAAACACTACATGTCAATGCTCCCTCTGCATTTTTAAATAGAATGCAAATGCTCCTGGCTGAATATGAGGTTCCTAGAAGGATCCCAGCTTGTTTTTTTTATCTGGCAGATTCTTTAAATCGTTATGGATTTTACTTCCTTTACAGACAAAATGTATTACTTCCACAGTTCTCACTCTGCTTCTCCCATAAGACAGTAACAATACCTCCTTAGCATTAGGCATGAATCAGCTGTGCAAAGTCTGGAAGAAGGGAGCAGGAAAAATGATACAGCAATAAATTAACTTGATGCTTATCTCTTGGTTTCTTGCCTACACATCTGATAAAAGACCATGGGATGAAAAAGATGGGAAAGATTTATTATAAAGAGTGTATTTTTGTTACACATTACCTACTTTGTACAGCAGATTAGATTATTATTTTTTCATACTCTGCTGAAAAATGAGTGATAATAACAGAATCAGCAAAATTAATAAACATGAATGGCTCAGCTTGCTTGGCAGTAACTGATACATTGGAAATCCTACCCTTTACACAGTCACAATCAAAGAATCCATTAGGTTGGAAAAGACCCTTGAGATCGAGTCCAATATTTGACTGATCACCATCCTGTCAACTAGAACAGGGCACTATGTGCTGCCTCCAGTCTTTTCTTAAACACCTGCAGGGGCAGTGACTCCACCTCCTCCCTGGGCAGCCAGTTCCAATGTTTAGCTATCATTTCTATGAAGAAATTCCTCCTGATGTCCAACCTGAAACTCTCCTGGCACAGCCAGGAGAGGCTGTGTCCTCTTGTCCTATTTACTGGTTGTCTGGGTGAAGAGGCTAATCCCCACCTGACTCCAGCCTCCCTCCAGGTAGTTGTAGATAATGAAGAGACTCTTCTCCTCTTTCTTCTGCAGGCTAAACAACCCCAACTCCCTCACCTGCTCCTCAAAGGCGATGCTTTTGCCAGATCATTTCTATGAACTGCCAGTCTTTGATATGTCTAACAAACCAATAAAAAGAATACCAAGTAGCAGGCATAAATAGAATTAAAAAAAAAAAAAAAGAAGCAGTGTTTACAAAGAAGAATGTAGTAATTCAGAAATGTAGGCTCTAATAAACCTTTTTGACTCATTAATAATTCTTAGGATGTCGTACATGAACAAGGTTAGGTATGAAAACATATACAACATGAACACTTTGTAAATATTTTAGCTAAGCACAGCAGCTATGCTCCTCTTGCATGCAATCTATTTTCTGTGACATATTTGTCACGTCCAAGACTGATCCACCTGATAGACCATCCAAACCTGATATTTTTACTTCAGTACAACATTAACGTGCCTCAAAATCCTCTGTAGTTCCAGTTTAGGCCTGCAGAGAGCATCTTCCACATGTCCTCAGCCCTCCACCTCCTGACAGTCCTTCAGCTTGCACGCAGAGCCAGCCCTGCAGC
The DNA here is from genome assembly GCF_027477595.1 of Haemorhous mexicanus. Lineage (NCBI taxonomy): Eukaryota > Metazoa > Chordata > Aves > Passeriformes > Fringillidae > Haemorhous > Haemorhous mexicanus. Next base: position 30,415,637 of record NC_082343.1, read on the forward strand.
AGGCCAGTATTTGTGAGAGGTGGGATATGAGCTTCTGCAGCATGGGCAGGCAGGGGTGAGGAAGACAGGTCTGTGTATACCAGGTATCTTTCACTAGACCCAGGATCTTCCTCTGCCCCTTGAAAGCTTTAAAATTAGCCTCAGAATATGCAGAGGTACTCCCTGCTCCAAATTAGCAAGGAATTACTAGTACCCTAGGCAGGTGCTAATGCAATGGAAGGGTCAAGGAAAGGTGCAGTGGAGATAATGAGTTTCAGAAAGGGCACTGAGACATTCAAGCTCTGTAAAGCAGAAAAAAAAAGTTATTATATGGAATAGAACTACTTTGTCATACTGAAGTTATCGTGGTTTCAAAGAGAGGTGCTGTTAAGAAGGGTAGTCCCACTTAGCAGACAGACTAAAAAAAAAAATATAGATAGATCAAAAGGCAGATAGAAATGCAGGCAGGCTGGCACACAGAAAGATAGTCAGACCATTACTCCAAATACTTAGAACTCAAATAGATTATATTTCCAAAGAAATCAATGTACAAAGAATACTCTTACATGATCAGCATGCATCCCTAGAAGCCATCTCTGCCTGCAATCCCCATCCAAGACTGAACTTCTGCCTCTGGATCCCTCATCAGCAGTAAGGTCCATGGCTGCAGACTGTGAAGGGTACACACAACGCCTCCTTTCAGCCTTCTGAGAAGAGGGAACACACTCTCCCAAAACAGAGGGTCAATTCTTCATGAAGAAAGGCTTTGCACCCATCTCCCTCTGCTCTGCTAACCTCTCCTCTGGGACTGCTCTCTGGGACTACTTTGGTTTGGGAGGTTACATGGTTTCTGTAGGGGGCTGGAGATAAACCATACATCAGACCTTCATCAGCTACGTGAACTTCAGGAAAGAAAAGACCTTTAGCTGGGAATGCTGCAGAGCCTATAGCTCCTTTTAATCTATAAATAAGATTTGTAATGCTGCATTGAGAAGAGACAATGAAAATGCCCTCAATTAAACTACACTCAAAAAAAAGCATCCAAGGAGATTTATATGCACTGAATAATATAAGTATTCCTCTCAACAAGCAGCATTGCAAGTGTTTAAACCTACCAGCCCTTTTACTACCATGTTATTTGTTTCTTTGCTGTTTTTAACTGATAGTATTTGGTTTTCTTTTGTACACACTTCCTTAACCCTTTTTCACCAGTGGATTTGTCTGGTATATTTATGATGGTTTTGATTAGCCCCTTTGTAAAATAATTTATCTGTATGGTCAGAGGGGATTTGTGCTCTCACTACCTGAAATTATTTCCTGTTCTTCCTGTCTCTGCATATTGTTTTGTACCCTGCTTATTTCTGCTTGCACTTTTCACCTGTTCCTTCCAAGTCCAGAGGACCTTCTGCTTTCTCCAGCTAGCCCCTTAAATGTCTTCACAATTCTGATACAAAGATTTGCCAAAAATTTTCCCACACAGATCTCTGCTACCTCAGGTTTGCAAACTCTACCCAGGAGTGGGAGAAATGAAGCAATCCAAAGCAGGGCTGTGGGAAGGAAAGCTCAAGTTTCAGTTTCCCTCACTGCTCCAGCAAGAAGCAAAATGATTTGCTGCCACACAGTGATAGGAAAATCCAGTCTGGATACAAGTAACAGCAGCAAGCAGAATAATTTTGAAATGTACCTTTACCCAGGCAACATCAAAGTGTTTACTACCCTATATTTCTGCTTCCTTCCACAGCCTCAGAGCTGCTCACTTATACACATCTGTCTATTCATTAACATCTAATTAAGCTGTACATCTGCTGCAGCTTTACATCAGCAATGCATTCCCCCACATTTAAACTGCCTGAAGCTTTCTGTATTTTTTTTTCCATATTTGTTTCCGGTGCAGTAAGAGCTAAAAAAGCTTTTTCATGCTGATTGACAAGCAGAAAGAAAATAAATTCTGGGTTTTGAAAAGGATGAAAGAGCAAAGCATGCTGCTCGTCCTAAACCAATCTCTCCTCAGGGATGTGCCCCAGAGAGGCAGGGAGGTTTCTTTTAATTAAAGGAACAATGTAAAAAGAAGAGTATAATAGCTGTAGTCACTACAGTCAAGGCAGAAATTAGTTAAAATTAGTTCTGGCATTTTCTGCCGTGAGAAGTAGTTGCGCATTATCACTTTACCTCATTTATTCTGCTGCTTGTTTCCAGCCCACTTCTATACTCACAAAAGCTAAGCAATGCCAGAGATTAATGGCCAAACCCAAGGTGATTTCCTGCCCAGATTTCATATTACCCCTTGGTGTGCATTACTTAGAGAGCTCATATACAGCGATGCTCCAGAAAGCCACGTGAGCTGGGAACACCCCTTCCCTTCTTTTTTTGGCTGGTTCTGACAGGTCTGAGGAACGGAGATGAAGCAAGCAGTTCCGATGCCTGCTGGCACAGATAGACTTGCCCATTCTCTTTGTTCTGAATGTGGACAGATTTCTACTCTGAATTACAAAAGCAAGATCTCAGGGAATGCTCCTGGGTATTTTCCAGTCACCCCTAAATACACTGGAGCTTGGATGCTGGACTCCTTGCTTTCTACAACATTTTCAGTGCACACAATTTCAGAAAAATGTTCAGATGCTGAACCCCAGACCAAGAGAAAAATACATTAGCTAGAGAGGTTTATGACAAAGCAGCATGCAGCATTGAGCCATTACTGTGATCAGAAGTAACTTATCCATACAAACAATGTCCCACCGTGGCATTTCAGCACAGAAACGTCTACCATAAAGACAGAATTCCTTCAGCAAAGCTAGGCTGCCTGCCTCATTGCTGACAAGATAAGGCTTCCATGAGGTCCACAGTTCTCAGAAAATATTGCATACATTGATAAAACTGTTTAGATTGTGGCTGTCATCACTCAGATTCTTTGATTTGTTGATGCTTCAGAAAGACTTGATGTGCAAGGGCTTTGCCAACAGATCTCCATGTTAAGAATTGAGAGACACGATCATATCTTTAATTTTCTGAGATTCTATTCAAATTCCCTGCAGTAACACAGGCAGTAGTGAATGTGTACACATATATCAAAATTATTTGAAGACTTCAATACCAATAGCACATGTAAACTACAAGAGAAAGTCCCATATATTTTAAGGCTGGAGGTCTTTTTCCTTTCTTTTCCTCCTTTACACTGTAGGCCAAAAATCTGACATAAATGACTTCTTGGGACTTTCATCTTATTTTGAGCATTTAGCTATATTTTATAAAGACATTGAGGCTTGATTCAGAAGCTGCCAGTGAGATAACCCATCATAACTGGAAGAAAGTTGTCCCACTGATTAATTGCTCTCTTTTACTTTACCTAAGTCTAGCTTCCAGATCCTGAATATCATGGATTCATCTTTCTGACAGAAATACCACCTACAATAAGCCATCTCTTCCCACGATCACCTCTTAATTTTCTCTTTGATGCACTAAACAGATAAAATTTTCTTGCTTTTCCCCTAGAATAATGTATTTTCCCTTTATTCTTTTCTCAATCCTTTTCAATCCTTTATCATTTCTTTTGAAGGATGACTATTAGAACTCAAAACAAGAGAGTATCATTAGTGCCAGAGGCTCATGACTCATAACAGCAGTTATAACTCTCACTTGAGCAACTGAAACAGCTAGAAACCTCCTAGTCCTTCTTCATGCCATGAAAACCAAAAAAGTAACACTTCTTGCTCATATATGATATTTCTCAATCAGCTCTTCAGAAGCTGTATCAAGCCTTAGCTGCATCAGGCTGCCCAATCATGTTCACTGCTCTGGGGCTGTTTTGCTGCTATGGTGCTCTTCAGTTAATGATTCCGAGGATGAAGCTCCAGTTTCCCAAGATTGACACACTTTCTGCATACCTGGCAATACAGCCGTGGAGGAAAGGACGCAGACACAATTGTGTATGTGACATATGTGCTTGTTTACTTCTGCAAACGATCCAGAGCAGCCTCTATTTCCCATATGCAATTTATCATTGTTATTCATTGAGTAATTCTGTGTCATCAGAAATACAAATGTGGTATTTACAAGTGCAGTCCTTCCAGATCAGACCTAGTCAAGAATAAACAATGGCAGCACCTGCCCAGAAACAAATTTTTAGGGCCATGACTCAAATTTACTCTCACTTAGTCCCTACCCTGCTTCTGTGGGCTCTCTTCATTTTGTTTAGCAGTAATTTTCTCACAGAACACTGTGTCAGTATATTACCTATCTCAAAAATGCCTTGGGGATATTATATCACAGAGAAACATTCACTGAACGCATCCAAGACCTCAAAAAACTGCACTCTCTGCTTGACAGAATCTATCTTCTATAAAAACATGCTGATGGCATGAATTATACTGCCATTTCCTTCTGCCTTCCCATTTGTGCCTTTCCTTGATTTTGGCATGAGTACACACTCCATGGTTTCTTTGGCAAATTTGCTGAACCATTTAAGTGATTAGAATTAGAATACATGCAATTATATACTGGAATATTCTCATTTTTTCCAAGATTTGTTTAAAAAAATAATCTAAGGGACATTTAAAATAATGTCTAAGGGAGATCTTTTCTATTTTTTCTCCCCAAAGAAAAGTACTCAACTTCTGGTTTTTAACACTCTTTATGAATAACATTAAAATGTGGGGGATTTCATTGTTACTCTAACCTCAAATATGTTATTACAGCATTCTCCTTCTTTTGGGATAGTATATATTTGTGAATATAGATGAATAACATAGTTTGCTGTGCATCCTGAAGTGCAGCTTTTTCAGACTGGATCCATACAGAGACATAATATCTATTTCAGCAAAAACAAGGTGATTCTACTCCAAAGTTTACTTGAGGTTTGGATCAAGAGGCTGTAACTCCTAACAGAGAAGAAATCAAGCATCCATGGTAGCTCTTGGAGATGCTGAAACTTTATTTTACATTCTTGTGCACATACTTCCAGTTTTCCTAATGGTATTTCTTCTTCTCAGACAAAAGAGGAAGTGGAAGAACATTTGAATACTACTAGAATTGTACTAAATATGGCAAAGTATGTTTTTTAATTGGTGTATCATACCTCACAGCAAAGCAGAAGCTGTTTAGAAAATCTATAATTAGTCAAAAATATTTTTATTGCAAATAGCATGCTTTTAGGAAAAATTGTCTTTAACTGAAAAATGTTTAATTATTGAAGAAAATTAACTCCCAATTTATTTCACTCAATCTCCTTGAATATGGAATTTAAAAAGAAAAAAAAAAAAAAAGAAAGGAAAAGAGACTTTAGGACTTTAAATCTCTTTTCCTTCAGTTTTGAAACTAGGAAAAAGAAAAATACAAAAATTAAAATGTAGAGGGTTTACTCAGAAATAGCAATAACCGTGAGGAAATAATAAGAGAATAGAACTAAACTTTTCTTTGAAAACTTTTCATGAACCATATTTCTGTTTTTGATTGACTCCAGTTGTGTCATCCAGAGCAGGATCAGGAACAATCACCATATGACATAATAGGACAGAGTTTGAATGGCAAATCACTGGGATGAAGCACTCAAATTAATATTAGCTACATGAGTGAAATGAGTTGAAACAAACTATTCATCAAACAATTTCAAATAATAAACTAATTAATGCAAATTGTGATGTGTTCATGGAGAAATAACAAATGCAAAAAGGGCAAATTTCACTGTCAAATGAATTGTTCTCGGGGAATAATTCATCTAGCTGCAGAAGACAGAAAAGGTTTGAATGCTAATGGGTAGGAGCTAGGAGAACACAGCATAGAAATGGAGCTAATTCATACACAGCAGTAAGTCTGCAGATTGCTTGGGAAAAATGGAGCTAGGTACTGCTGAGTCTCTTGAAAAATGTGATGTATCCTAGGTTTAAACCCATGTGTTCAATTTCACAAGATTAATATTTCCAACTGCAGGCTCTCCAATAAAGTGTTTTAAAATGAATCTGCAACACATAATAGAATAGCTGTGCTCTCAACTTTAAAGGAAATTAGTTATTAATAATACATGGTTATGGAACTATTTGTTTCATTCTGTGAAATTTTGTAGAACCTCAATAAAATAAAATGTTTTATTAGAATAATTGCATAAAACAAATCCTGCAGAGTCATGATACATTCGTTTCAAATACAATCTGTGCTCTTCAGACTTATTTATTTGACAGTGTTGTCACACCTACTTGTTGGACACTGCAGCCCCAAAGAGCCAGCTACTGTTTCAGTAATGCAGAGCTGTCAAGATCATTTTGAGTAAATTGGGTATTAAGCATCTCCTCAGGTATCCCTGTTTCATTCTGGCAGAGCAGTAATACAAGCCCAAACGAAGGCACAGCTCATTTCTTTCTGGATCATATTGATTAATTTTGCAGAGGGGTTAGAGAGAGGGACCTGTGATGTCGGTTGTCATTGATTTCCAAGATGTACGAAGAACTGAGCAGCAACATCCTTCTCAGCTAAAAGATAGCACTTGAATACAGTGCAAGCAGTAAGCAAATAATTAGCTTTTCTGAAGTATCAGAACTTCTTTTAGATAACATTCATTTCAAGCAGATGAATGTAGATACTTTGTCTTTTCAAGGCAATTCTTTTTCTTTCAGCTTCAAGTCTTTGCTTGTTATAGCCCCAAAGGACATTATAGGATGCTTCACTGTTTACTACAATCTTAAGTTGCTAAGCATATCTGATTTTGTTCTGCGTTCTTGATCAAATCTATTCTAACAAGGTAATAGTTACACACACGCTCTTCAGCTGTCAAATATATGTTAAATGGTGAAACATTTATTAAATGTGAGTGCTAATGCCAGGAGAACCAGTTACTGCTACATTTCTAAAAAAAAAAAGAACAGAAAAAAGCTGTTCAACACCTGCATACACTGTTTTGTACCAAACTCTTCTAATTAGCACATTTTGAGATATGATTAGAGCACTAGAGGAAGCTTTCCAAATGCCATTAATTATGGATGTGATCTTAAATTATTCACTTTGAATATTTTTTCTTGCTATGCCCTTGTATCTTCCACTAACTTTTTGTTGCATGCTAGAATAGTCCCAATTAAACCTCAAATGGAAGTCTGTTACATTAAAGAAAAGGTAAACTGAAAATTAATCAACTTTTTTTTCTAAGGTACTTCTAAACAGGGGGGATGTGGGTAACAGTCTTTTTTTTTTCCTATCAAATGTTCATCCTTCTCTATCTCAGTCTCTACCAATATTGTAAGAGTGATGCTTCTACAATCATTAAGCACGAATATTTTCATCTTGCACTAAAGTAATACTATGGAATGCAACAAGATATTTGTGCAATCATTCATCTTTACTCCTTTTAAAGATCACTGTACCAAGTGAGTCATCTCAGACTCTGGTGTATCACAGGCAGTACCACATGTAGAATCTAATTGCTGGTGACCAAATGCTATATGTGATTTTGCTTCCAATAAACGGTGCTAAACTACCTGCATTAGGAAGAGCTTGAAGAACCTTTTCCAGGCTCACAAGCAACCAGACCTGTCAGGAATATATTTTTGCAAAGAAAGGAGAATTGAATTAGGAAGGAGAGAAAGGTAGGCAGGGAAGGATGGAGTCACAACATAAGAAAAACAGTGAGCAAAGCTGGGCAGAATATAACATTTTTGTAGCGATAAAGAAAGATAATTCATATATATCTGTTTAAAAATAAAGCTCAAATTTACATATAATACATAGAGACATAGTAAAAGGCTCCCACGTATGTCCTCTTGACTAGGCAGAATAGTCAAACAATCCTAGTGCATGTGATGACTAAACATTGCCCTGGATTTTACCTTTTTTCTGGGTTAAAGTTCCTCCTATAAAGCTTCCTCTGGGACCCATTAGAAGCTACTAGCACATACTTGTTTTGTTAAAGATGCTGATAAAAATCCAGTGGAAAGGAATGACAATTCTCTTAAAAGCTGTTTAATACCTATGGCTGTGAAAAAGAGAGAAGATGTATTCCAAACTGGAGTGCTATCACTTCACACAATAGCCACATCCTTCTTATAGTTTAACAGATCTGAAGTCAGTGTCTGGATAGGAAACCCCAAAGGAAAACACATCTAGGAGCAATCATTCAGAAGTCTATTCTCCTGCTGATCCAGTGATGTTTGGCTGGTGTCATGTGCAAGCTGTCAGTCTTAAGGATAAGCTGGAATTACCCTTGCATTTGGCATCATAGAAGCTCTTCAGAGAGGCTGTTTCTGACATCCTCAATCAATACCTCATGTGGTTACAGCAGTGGCTCTGTGCAACAAGCAAGATGCTTTCTGCCACCTGGAACCTGCTCAAAGTCACCATTGAGCTGGCAAATATCTATGAAAAACATAATTTTTCTAATCAGTCTATCAGCAAAAGGAAAATCTCATGAAAAAAAAGCAGTTGCTAAATGAATGCTGCCCATATCACAGAGATGCTCCTCTCTAGCTGCCCCAGAATGAAACATGAGCAGACAGAATGAGGTCCCAAAGGATGAGAGAGACTGAACTCCCTCATATCTGACAGATGCTCCTGAAGGTCTAGAGTGGGCCATCTCAGAAAGCAATCATTGATGTCCATTTCATTTCATATGGAGGGAAGATGTTTTTCAATTACTCACCAAAGAGATTTGCTGTAACCATAGGTCCTGTGGAGTCCAGGGGTACTAGCAGTCGTGTATGAGAGTTTCCTGACTAGCTTAGGACACCTTATCTTTCCAGTGCCCATCTTCCTCTTTCCCATCCTCTGAACTTCCAGGAAAAGTCAGTGTGTCCAAAATGAAAGATAAATCATGAAGAGCAGGGGCAAAAAGACTGAGGAAGAGAAAGTACAATAAAACACCTACCTTTTCGTTACTGGCCAGAGAAATCCTAGCAATACATCATAAACACCAAAGAAAGTAAAAATAGATGGCTTAGGAAACATTCAGCCAGGATGTCTCACATATTCAGGCCAGACTGCTGGAGATCAAGGGCAACTGTGTTTTGAATTGGTCTAGAATTCAGATTTATAAAGCCTGGTATGGCTTCAGATTGTTTTCCCAGCAGAATATTTCCTGGTCACTTCTTCAGGTACAGTTCTCGGGGCCACCAGAGAGGCAACAGGAGTGTCCTTTGCTTCACTGGTGCAAGGTCAACAAGAGCAAAGAAGGAACATACCATCAACAACAACATAGTTTTCCTCCCCATTACTCATTTTTCATCTTTCAATGCCCTCTACACATTCTCAAGACACACTTGTGCCATGCAAGAACTCCTCGCACATCATCAGACTGTTGTTAATTACTGATAACTAAAGAGAGTATTGTAACAGATGGAGGCATTCATAGTCAGTTTCTACTGGAAAGCCAGACTTGCAAGCCCCAGGCTGAAGAATAAAAACTTGTAAATTTGAGAGGACAATTGTTTGTTGTTTTCACAGCCCTTCCCCACCCACCCAGCCTTGAAGATATCACCTCCAATACACCAAATTGCTGTTGCAGATTCAGAAAAAGGAGAAATTGCATCTTAATTTGACTTATTGTGTCTCACTGAAATTTACTTTCTATAAGTCTTTTGAGGCAATAAAAAAAAAAATCCTTAGGGAAATGCCATCATCACCATTGTTTCCCAACTGTTTTTTCTAATTATATAATAGGTGACATTTTCTTACTCCCCCTTCCATGTGGAAGCAGCTCTCAGGAACAGCAGACAGGAATGCTGTTTTACCAGAAACATTTTATTCACATGCTTACTTTCATCTCAGTAAAAATTACCCTTCATATTTTCTACAAACATTAAAGAACTCCTGGTGAGTTTTTGTCTACTCGGATTTATTCTTGTCTATGTACTTCAGAACATGTTGCAGTCATCATTTGCTACTGCTTGCAATTACAGGAAAGAAAATTGTGCACCTGACATGGAATAAATCTACAGCAGCTATAAAATACATTGGCCTTTCTGCCCCTTATTTTAAGGACAAAGGAGTTTCCAGCCCTTTTAAGAATGTTTTGCCAGCCACACTAATTGCCAGTAAATAAATTGAGCCTTATCTTGTCAATTATAAATGTGGTGACTATCTCTACATTTGCTGCTATAGCATTCCACATTCTACATACTGGACTGAAGAATTTCTCCCCCTCCCAGCAGTGAAAGTTATCCCAGTTGTTTTCACGCTCAGGAAGTGACAAAGGCTGCCAGGCACAAACAAAAGATTCTTGGTAGACCAAGTATAATGGTCTGTGTTTGAACAGGACTAAGGTTACTACTCTTGTAGGAGAAATCAAATTGTGATTTTCCAGTCATCAAAACTGTGAAGTTTGGGTTTATATTTGACTAACTCTACCTTCAAAATGATCCAGTGTCCCCTTGTCCCAGCTTGCAAAGTAGAATTGGTGCTGGCTACCAGGAGCAGGAAGTTAAAGAAGTTAAAGCACACTGATGACGAAAATGGTGATAATTTTAAAATCTTTAAATCCAGCATTTATTCCAAAGGAAGCCAGATCTTGGTAAAAAAACATCTAACATGCTTGTACCTCAAAAAGCTAAAAATATGTTCTTGTTTCCCTTTCTATGCTGAATGGACACAAAGGCACTGATGCAGGTACTGCTGAAGATGATGGTTGGAATCCTAATGCAGGTAATGATTAAAAAGTTGTGTCTCATTAATGCTAGGACTCATTCAGTCCTGAGCGCATAAAGGGATATTAAGAGGTTCAATTGCAATTCTTTCTTAATTTTAGCTCCCTCCACACCAACCAGAATGGTGAAAAAGCATTTGTATAGAAGCATGAATCAGTTCTAACATCTGCAGAGACTGGTGATTCATTTGATGGCTGACCAGGACTACAAAAGCCTAGATATTTTAAGGAAAAAAAAAAATGTTTCCCATGTAGTGTTGATGGCAGTGGTAAGTCTGCAGCTTTAATGAGAGGTGACGAAAGCCATCAGTATTTTTTCAGAATTGACTGAGGCATGGACTCCTGCCAGTACTCCCAGAGGATTCAGAAGGATGAGGATGTGTGCAATTAAAGCTAGCTACATCATGAAGTACAGGCAGTGAAAAATCAGGACCTTGATGTTAAGAACAGTTCCTCTCCAACTTTCCCCTGTAAATTTATTTTTTGGCAACATTGTTTACATTGCCTGATAGACACCATGTTGCTCTAATTCAGTGACAATTCTACTTACATTTCATTAGAATGTAAAATTCGAGGCATGTTATGAAAACTCAGATAATATCACAGTTCATATTAGCAGAGCTGCTGAATTTGTCATTTAGCAGAACCTCTGAAGTATACTTTGTTCTGTGTGTAATACTCTATTTCACTGGTGAGGAATTGAAGAAAAGGATGAAATACATGGCTTTAGAAAAATTCTAGCATATTTTCTTGGCCATGTCTGTGTCATATAACAGAATTAAGAGTGGTGAAATCACTTTACCATGATACAAAATATCAGTGACAGAGGACAGAGCTAGAAGCTAGAGCTCCACATTCCTGCTGCCTTTCCTCTATCTACCTGCAGATCTCATTGTTCAGAAGACAAGGCTTCTGCAGTTTACAGACTCTGGCTTTTTTATTTTGGGTTTTTTGGTTTTTGGGGTTTTTTTTGGTTCTGTTTGTGTGTAAAGAAAATGCACCTGGCAACAATGTGATAAGAACTCCATTTTTACTTCCTATGCTTTCTTGGCAATACAAAACATGCTGGAGTTTTTTAAATGCACTAGTTAGATTTGGTAATAGGGAATCATGGGCAACCTTATTTTTCTGCCCTGCTTTAGACAATTTATAGCTATCAGAATTTTACACCATGTACAGGGTATTAACTCAGCATGCACTTCCAAAGTATGCTCATTAAGTATTTGTATGCAATCTTCAGCAGAAAAATTCTCTTTTCACTTTAAGTTTTTGGTGTCCAGCAGTGATAGCAAATTTGATACATTGCAAAGCCACCTTGAGTGACAGGATTCCACAGCAGCCTCTTGAGGGCCAAGGGGTTTGGAGGTTATGTGTGCCATTCAAAGAAATCTTTATCAGTGAGAGTGTCATGAACACCCTTGCTGTCATTTATTTTCAATTTCACTATTCACTGCAATTTCTTCATGACATCAGTTGAAAAGACTTTAGGAATTGTTTCTTTCTGACCAATCAGAATCAGGGAACTACCTATCTTCTGATGACAGCCTTCTCCTGTAAAAATCTACATTGTCTACAGTTCTTTAAAAATAGTCAACTGTCTCCTTACATGACATGTTCCTTTATTTGCTCATGTATTCAAAAGTGAGCTGTACTAAACATGTCTGTCTTGAGATCTTCACACCTTTGAAAATACATCTGTTAAAATAAGCAGTCTTCAAAAATTGCTGGCAGATATCAGAAGGGATGGATAGCCCCACACTAGTTTAGATCTGGATAAGTACATTGATTTCAAGTATGTTCATACACACCTGCTAAAGTTTCAACTAATAGAAATCATTCTATCTGTGCATCACAGATAAATCTTCATTAACATTAGAACTAAATGCTAACTTAATTTTAAAACTGTTTTCTTAAATTCATGTCGAATGAAAGAGATACATGTAAGGATTTTTACAGGTGTGGTACTTGAGGTATGGCATGATATAAAAATATTACCAGAAAAAAAGGATCAGCTAACCAATACAAACTTTTGCAATAAGTCTAAAGGCAATAATACTCCCCTATATCTCAAAGGTCTTTGCAAAGGCACGCAAGTCCATGGAACAGACTCAATGTCCACTCACCACAAATTTATCTAGCCCTATTCTAGACCTGTTCAGCATTGCTGATGGCAATAAGAGAATGAAGTACAAAGAATATAAAAAAAAGTAGAGCATGGAATGTTCTTGCAATGCACACTCAGCAAAAAAAAAAAAGTCAGAATTAAGAAAATTACCTAAATGTCAAAGACAATGAATTTAGACATCTCTCAGAATAATCATCCAAGAAATAATAAGCACAATTTTTATGCTGGGGAATTATAGGCCTGAAAAGATATAAAATTGTTGGGGTTTTTGTATGATGCAAAGCCCTAAACTGCTACTGGTACATTTAGAAATGTGTGTATCTAGTGCAGGAGCAGACACTTTACACCAGTATCAGAGTGTCTGGCTTTACAGACCACCTTTCCTTAATATTACATTTGCCAGCAATTTTATTTGCAGCTATTCTGTGATGTATTATAGAGCAAGACAGATCTGGTAATATAACCATGGCATTGCTTCTATTACAAAAAGACATACATAAGGTTAAAAGAATTGTTGGCTCTCCACAAGTGCCTGATGACACCTGGAAGGTCCTGGAAAAACTTGCAAAGTACTACAGCCTGGAAATTCTGCCTACAAGTTAGTGATTGACTGCCACTACTGCCTTCAAGAAGCTGCTCCAAGGAAAGAGCACTATTTCCCTCTTTGGGGTTTTTTATTTACTTTTACTGTTCAGTTTCCATGAGGGACTCTTTCTAATCTTAATCTTGCTTCTTTTGTATTCAGCCCTCAGAATATGGCTCTCGATGCAGACAAGTGGTTTCTCATGTAAAGCCAAGTAAAGCATTGAAATATCTGTGTAGACAATCCAAACCCTGGTCCAGGCTCCTCTCTAACCTTCTCTAGTTACCACATATGCCCCAGGGGCTGCATTTTGCAAACAGAGAAAAAAATTAAATAAAAATAAAACACAAAAAAAAATTTTTTTTGTGTTTTTAGATAGTTATTATACCAGTGTTAAACTGGAATTTCCTATCTAAAAGGAAGTGTCCAGCTTCCTGTACTCCTAATCAGGGATCTGCCTTCACTTCAAGCAAAAAAAAACATTTGCAATCATTGCCTGCTACTAAGTATATTAACCTGCATGTCTGTTTGCATTATGATTTCTTTCAGCATTTCAGCCCAGTCAGCTCCTTATTATTAAGAAGGATCATTACTGATACAATACAATTTATGAATTCAGGGTTATTGCATAGATACAAGCAAGAATATCTGTTTACTTTAATTAGTTTGTAATCAGATAAAGGAATCAAAATGTGATGAATCAAAGGAAAAGCCATCACAAAATGATTCAGTGAATCATCTGTAACGACAGGCAGTGGCAATAAAGGAACACATTACTTGTTCAAACACGAGTATGATCATTAACCAGTCAAGCAACATGAAAAATGCAAACCAGAAGGCAGTCAAGTGTCCTGCTTAACAGCTTCCAGAAAATCCAAAGCTGGAATGGGGACACATATTTCTGGTACCCAGGACCCTGTGCTGTACTCCCTGCCTGAGCAGCCAGCCCTACACATTTAGCCACTGACATCAGCCACGGTCATATTTCAGGCAGTCTGTCCGTGGTGACACTAATTCAGCTTCTAAGGCTTGGGGTTTTTTTCCAGTTTTTCAGCACTCTGAAAGTTCTGCTTTTCAAAACCAACTCCAAGGCAAGCTGACAGGAAGAGGTGATTTCACCTCTAGGACCAAAAAGAGCTTTTTTTGAAGTTACTGACTTCAATGCTGAAGATGCACTATTTTGTCATGCAAGCTGACCTAAAAGCCAGAGGCTCACCATGACAGCACAGAGAGCCACAAGCATTTTCTAAATTTTTTCTGTTTGTACTAATACTAGGATAAAATGTTTGCTCATCCTCCCCACCTATTTTGCCTTAACATCATCTCCTTAGACTTCATGTTAATTTACCCTTTTTTTAGCTTGTTTTACAGGTTATTGGTCTGTCTCTTCTAAAAAGTCATAGCAAAATTTAAAAAAATAAACAACCTTTTTCCTGGAATAGGCCACTTAAATTATTTAGCATAAATAGGGAATGTATCCCAGCAGAAAAGAGCCTGGTCAACAGCCAGAACATGAGCCACCAGTGTATCCAGGTGGCCAGGAAGGTCGATGGCATTCTGGATAATAGCCAAAATAGTGTGGCCAGCAGGACGAGGGAAATGATTGTTCCCCTGTACTCATGAGGCAGCATCTTGAGTGCTGTGTCCAGTTCTGGGCCCCTCACTGGAAGAAAGACCTTGAGGTGCTGGAGAGAGTCCAGAGAAGGGCAATGGAGCTGGTGAGGAGTCTGGAGCACAAGGGCTGTGAGGAGTAGCTGAGGGAGTAGGGGTGTTTAGTCTGGAGAAATGGAGTCTCAGGGGTGACCTTACTGCTCTCTGCAATTGCCTGAAAGGGGGGTGGGTGCAGCCAGGTGGGCCTCAGCCTTTTCCAGTCCCAGCCCAGCCTCAGTCTTGTCTCAGGGAGGTCCTCAAAGTGGGGGCTGGGGCTGTCCCCAGGCTGGGGCTGCCCCCAGGATGGGGTGGTGAGATATCCTGGCTCCCAGTTCCACGAAGCAGTGCTCTCACTGAATGGTCCTCGGAGACAGCATGATCCAAACTGGATTTCTTTCAGTGAATCCAATCTTTCCCACCTCCATGTGAGGATAGTCTATGCACACATCCATTCCTATGCAATGCTCTGCTTTTTTCCTCTTATCTGTATAATGCACCTAATAATAAGCTTCAGAAAGTGCCAAGAAGAACTTTTCTTTGTGTAATTATTCAGCTATTTTCCCCACCACATTTTTAGCTTGTGTGCTGTTTTCTTCCTCCAAGCTAAAAAAGAAACAGTTTTAAAGCATGTGTCTGATCTGAAAGGATGTGGTTGGGAAGAAGAGAAGTTTATTACAAAGACTTTTGTGTTCAGATAGCCTAACAGGAACTCAGTATATTGCCATTGATTTTCAAGTGGTATAAACATGGTCTGCCCTCAGACTCTGCATCTTGAGGAATAATTGTTTACTAGTTAGCCATAATGTAAAAAAAGTTTAAATGGTCACATTTTAGTGGCAGCTGTAAGATTACAATTGACTTCTTTTAGTATTTTTTTAAACCCTCTTTCAAAGTACACCATTAGAAATCTTTTTACTCTCTGAAAATTAATATCAAGCTTGCTGCTTAAATTCACTGTATTCCAAGCCAAAAATTGTTCACAATTGCATTTGCCTTGAGCGGAATCCTGAGTAGGTTATGAAATCCATCTAATAGCACTTCCAAAGAAAGACAAGAAAAAAAGAATTTCCCCGATTTGCCCACAGCAAAACTATTAATAGATACCAGTGAAATACTAAGAGTTTTTTTAAGTTCACACAATATACCTATGTGAAGTCTAATAATTAATTATTTATTGCAAAATCTTACATTACAAGCCCACTGGACTCTTGGACTTGATCCAAGGCCCTTTAAAACACTGCATTTTTTTTCTTTTGAAGTAACTGTGTGTCTTTTGATACCACTGTGTTTTGTGTCCAGCCCCAGTCTGCATCATTCCTGACACTTACTCTCAAAAACTAAATTAATGTTCTTTATACAAGCCAAACATCCTATTTTCACCATGGGGAAAATAAGTGGTTGCCTTCAGCTCTTACATATCCTTGTGCTTCCAAGTACTATTGATCAATGCTATTGCTTCTTTCTCTTCTTTAAAGCCCTTTGCTGCAGGTCCAGACTCTTTTGCAGAATAAACCTTCAACCCCATATGGATGTGTGCATTAAAGCTTTCCACGTGTTCAAGCAGGAGAAAAATCCATGCTCCTTGTTTAACAGAAGAAACCAGCATTGAAGATGCTGAACCTAATTTATGTACTGCTAAAAACCTTTCTTTTATGTTTTCAGTCGAGAATATTTGAGTTTTGTCCTGGGTAACAAATACGAGCAGGTATTTTTGAACCACCATTAAATTTAGAAACACCTATCCTCCCTTTTACTACTGTCTTAATGATCAGCAGTGTTTAAATTATCCATTTTTGAACTATCTATCCAGGTCCTCTTCCCATAAAACTTGTGTGAAAGTTTGGAAAGCTTGAGTTTGAAAAGATGTCAATACATTTTGTCATTCAAAATTCCAGTAGGAAGCTTCAGAGCACAATCAAGGCACAAGAGCTAGGTGAGCTGCAAGCAATCCTTATTCCTGTCCTTTTCCTATCTATAATAAAACCATATTCTACTGGAAACACAGCTGGCTTTCCAGGCATATGTCAGGCTCATGGGAAGCAATTAGATGTAAAGCAGGCCACCTGGTATGACAGTAATTAGGCTCTAGATCTGCTGTTATTAGGACCCAAAGTCGCACTGTGAAATTAGCTCAGAACTTTAATTAAACTTGTAGTAACAACTTTTATTTCTTAATTATTCCTTTTTTTTTTTTTTTTGGAACCCAGCTGAACAAAGGGCTGAATGGCACACTGAACTAGTTATAAGTGACATAGCTATTTCCATCTGTATTAGCAGTAGAGATCAGAACCACCTTAGCTGTTATGAGTGGTTATTAGCACAAGTATCTCCCTGGCTTTTTGGCATCTACAGAGAATTAATTAAAAAGCTCAAGCTGGTGTGAAGTTATCATTTCCTACTGTCAGTTTGGACCCCATATAGGAGAGAAAAGGAATCATAAGCTGTACCTACATTACTATTCGGGGCATTTGGTGACTCTTCTCAGTGTACCCATTCACCGTGCACAGATCACATTAACAGAGTTTATTTGGTGCAGACAAGATTCTTCCAGAAGAAATTGAACAAGAAGTTCAGGTTCTCACCTATGTCATGCGCACTCCACAGCTGATATGGACATAAACAGTGAATCAAAACATCTCCAAAGCCTTGGCATAGCAAGGATATGCAAAACTAATATTAATCGGACCTGCACGCCCTAAAATTCACATTATATAAATGTCAGATCTTCAGCAGCAGATCTTTCAATCCTCTAAAGTGGCCCTGTTGCACCAAATTTCTCAACACAGTAATGAGAGGCAATGGGTCACTGGGATTTTATAGCACATGAAGTACAGGGAGAGAATGTTAACAAGATATCTTAATTTTCATCTGTCATTGCATGGCACTTTGAAGATAATTATATAAACAACTACCTAAAAAAAGTCCCAATACACATACTCCTTTGTAATGAAAAGTTAGAACAAACACATAATATACAAAGTGTGGAGACATGAGGTATATTCCTATTTTAATAGCATTTTTTGTGCCTAGGTGCTGGATTCAGAGCTCTGAGCTTGAGTCCCGCCTATCAGGAGTCTTCTGTATGATCTAAAAAGTCTTTGTACACACTTGCCAGTAGTATTACTACTGGCATTAAGTATTAATGCCCAGGCTTTTATCCCGCAGCAGCAAGATAAGAGAAACAGGATCCAGTGATCCCTACGGATGGATGAATGCCACCAAAGCCAAAAGTAGCTCTGTCAGTTTATTCACTGGGACATTTCTCTCATCATACCCAATAGTATCTGGCATGGCATCCCAAGAAAGGCAGATATTCTTGCAGAATATGCTGCCATCATATTCATCTACAGAGCTGCGTGAGAAAATGCAGGGGAAAGGACACTTGGGGAGGCAGAAATTTGTTCTTCATTTGCAGGCAACCTCAGCTGTTACACAACATAATTCCAGATTTTCTGTGCATTAAAGGAAAAATTCTACTTTTTATTCATAGTGGTAGTTAACTCATGCTGTATATCAAAGACTGTAATTTAGTAGTTATGAGCTTGGAACTAAAAGATTAAAAAATAATGTAAAACTTCTGGGTGGGGCAAGTGGATTTTTTTTAAATTTTACTTCATACAGGAGACATTAATTGGGATGCTCTGTATTTTAATCATTCCTGTATAACTATCAATACTTTAATCATTACTGTATTACTATCAATAAAGCCCATCTGGTCCATTCCTGTTACGAAAGCACAATTGTTTCCTGAACTACATAACCACATATTCTACTTCAGTACCATAGGATTTCATCCCTATAATACTTCTATTTAAAATAGTGGTAACATCCTTAGCTCAGGTTTCTAAACAATGTTAATTAATCTACTTTTTGCTTTTCATCATTTATGCTCTCAATTACTCCTAATTTAGCTCCCTTGGATAAGAGAAGTTGCATGATTGATTCTCAGCAAACAGGAGGACAATACTGGTGTTTGCCTTTTATCTTTAGACTTGAAATCTGTACAATATTACTACAACAATCGCTGAAAGTCTTTTTGCATTTTGAAGAACACAAATTTTTAGTACATACAATCCCTCTATTTACAGGAAAAGATTAAATGCACTGATGTCAACAGAGGATTCTGTAAAATCTACAACAACACAAAATTCCTTTTAACCCCACAGGTGAAGATCCTCATTAAGTTTTTAATGACCATTGTCATCGTATTAGAATCATATATTTACAAGCAGTTACTTAAAAAAAATCAAAAACACATTGGCAACTTCTGTGAAGTTCAAGAAACATTGGATGCACTCAAAGCTTCCCTGATAAACTTGTTCATACATACCTTTTACCCAGCTGTATCTTCATTTGCCTACTTGGTCATATATTTTGATGCATTCTTCCAGACAACTAAAATCTGCCTCTTACATTTATACTTCAAAAGACAAAAATGGTATATTCTGACCTTGTCATCAATCTCAACAAAATCCTTGCAAGTTTTGCAAGATGCTTGGACAAACACAACTGTTCCTGAGAGACCAGTCCTGAAGGCAAGAGACAAGATTATGCTCAAGTGAAAATCTGAAGTAGCATGGTGCATTGACAAAAAAAAAAAAATTGTTCCAAGGTACTTCAAATTTCAGCTCCTGAACAAGCCAAGAAGAACATCCTGCATGACTATCCTGATGGAGATGGGGATAAAAAAAGCCACTTCCAAGGCAGTCAGGTCTCAGCTTCTCATAGATACTACTCAGGTCCCAGAAGCACATTTAGAAATTGCTTGGCAGGTAATGCAGTGCACAGAATTGACTTATAGTATGTTCCCCACGGGACATGAAACTGAGCAGAAGGTTACAGCTATTCCCTGCACCAGCTAATATTTTTCGCATGGTAGCTTTGTGAGCATCCTGCAGCATGGGTGCGATGGAATAACAGTATATTATTAAAGCAAAAATCCCTAATTGAATAATTAAAGCACCTCACACATCTTGCCAAAACGTCCATTATCAGAGTCCACCTACACTGTTCTGTACCCCCCACTGAACAGCTCACAGCTACACAAGGCCTGTGAAGCAGTGGCTTCGAGCCAGCTTCTTTCTGCAAAAGAAATGCTGTGAGGAGCACAGCTCTCCATGATAGAAACATATCACTTTAAGAGTTTGACAGTCTTCCTTGAAGTAGTATTAACAAAATAAATTAAGAGGTGAAAAAAATCAGACCTTCAAAGCAAAAGGTTTCATATTTGTATGTGTATTTCCACATTCCCCAGCATCAGATGCCAGCTTAGTGTGAGGAAGAAACAGGACACTGAGGGACTGATATTAGCCATCTACATCTCTTTGTTCCTGGGCTGTCTAGCCCAAGTGGAAATTAGAGCAGCTGAGCTTATAAAATTCCTACAGTATATCTGAAATAATTGTTTTTCAGCCAAAGATGGCTAAAAAGAGGGGGTGACAATACCTAAATACTGTATATTTCATCAAATAACTAGTTTATCAATTTGTGTTATTTTTTACTAGATGCATCAACTCGAGAATAACTAGAAGCAAAATTGTAAAAAATTATCTGATTTTTAATATTTCTTTTTCTATTGCATTTTTAAATTCAGTGTAATATTGTATCTACAATTTTGAATGCACTTTAGAATTATGAAAAGTTAAGAGTAGTGAAGGTGAAGTGACTTTTTAAACTCAATCTCAAACAACTATGTGCAATCTTCAAGTTGTTAGCTAAACTTCAGATAATTAAAGTAGAACTTCAGCTTTTTTTTATTTCTTTGATGGGAACTAAATGCAAATTTTGAAATTAAACAATATCACGACTACAGTGATGGTGGAATTTTGAGGCTGCTAAGCAATGGCATAGAATAGCTCTTCCTTGGTAACAGCAAACTCAGTCATCTGGTTCTCTGATTAGAAGCCAGGAATTTTCACCTGCCTGCCATTCCCCCCCGTCATGACAAGGCAATCCCTTACTAGCCATGGAAGTGGACAGTTAAATTATTATTGAATCCCTTCAAAGCTTATTTGTGAATCTGGGTCATATCTCAGCCACACTGATGCAAAGCACACTATCTTTCTTCATTTTCATAATGCTACTAGATGTACAGAGAGAGAAGAAAGAGCTGGATTAGGCTGGGCATTTTCTGCAGAGGAATACCTGCCGGGGTCTCAACACTGCCTTTACTGTGCATAGCAACAGGGCTCAGCACTGACACTGCAGGGAGGCCAATGTCTCAGCTCTTCACCAGTGCATTCCAGCTGGAAGTCCAGGCCAATGAATGATGCATTAGACATATAAAATGGATCTCAGTGCATCACAGAGAGGAGAGGGGCTTTTGATGGGGTTTTTTTTTTTAATTCTATTATTTAGATATTTTATATGGGATTGCTTGCTCAATGGATTAATACAGCTGCTCTGCTACTGTCTGAAAATACGTCAAGCTGTCAGGAAGGCAGCTTCCTAATAGCCCTTAGAGCATCAATTTCAGAGCGTATTATAAACACTACTAATCCTTTCAAAATCCCTCTAAGGTACACAAGTCAATATCATTATTATTATTATTATCATTTTTTCTTTTTTACAGTTGTTGAAATTGCAATAGAGAAATATGATCAGACTTCATCAGCACTACAATGAGGAGGGCAGGTCCTCATGTGGCATAAAACTTGTTAATGCTGCTGAAATCAAAACAGGAATAAAACCATTATATTTTGTAAGAGCCTACGCTTACAAAATGAGAGTTTCTTAATTGTCATAGTGGGTAATTTTATAAGGAGACAGGGAGATTATGGAGAGTAAATGAATTGCAAAGACTTAGATCTTAGCTACCTAGCAGCTATTAAATAACATTTCAAAATAAATAGCATTTAAATACTTTTCAAAAGAGATTGCTGTGATTGCCCCAGAGATGTTACAAAGAGCTGGCTGCAGCTGCGACACGCTGGGGACCTATGCTGTGCTGTACATTTTTCCTTACAATGGAAAGGTGCATGAATGAGGCTCTAAACACACCAAAAGGTTTTAGGAAAACAGTCTCATGACTGTGAATATAAAGGAAACTAATCATTAAGAAAAATCAATGCAAATCACCTATTGGGTCCTATTTTCTGGTCACTGGCAAGCTACCTGCAAATCTTGTTTATTTCCCCCCACCCCCATCGACATTTGTTCTCAGCTAGTTGACAAAAGTGGGTACTGATTCTCTCCTTGCAGTAAGAAGCAGCACTGCAAGGGCCAGGGCAGAACCAGGTCTACCAGGTTTGTATTTTCCTTCCCTTGCTACAAGGAACAATGTGGGAGAAGTAGAAGAATCGATGATGAGTGAGAATCAACGAGCACGGAGCAGGAAAACAGTGGTGGCCAGAGTGTGTTGATTGCTCCATTTTTCTAGGTTTCTACAAGGGAATAGAGGGGCAGTGAATTGGGAGCCATTACTGTCTCTAAAACTATATGAACAGTGGAACTTGACTTCTTCTCTCCCTATATATCCACATAATAGGAATTCAGATTTTTTCCAAAAATCCAAGCCACAATTTGGGAGCACCAGTTCATTTCAGGGAGATGTTCAGTCTTTGTGAATGCTCACAATAATCCTGCTTGAATATGTGGTAATATTATAACGTATTAACATCTGTAAATAACAAGTGACACAAGAGAGAACCTACATAAATAAATTTCTAAGCCTGTCACTGTACATAACTCAGCTGCTTTACCTTATGCAACACTAAGTGGCAGAGTTTTAAAGCCGTCAGAGTGAGTTAGTGGTGATGATATAAGGATGTACAAGGAGAGAAATTACTCCCTGCTCTTTGCTGGCCTGCTTCTCTAACCAGCTACTTTCGGATGAGAAGTGAGACCTGCACCAGAAAAATCTTGTAGCCCTTGCAGGTTTGCAAAGGCAGCCCATGGAATCTGGGTGCACAAATGTCCCAGGACTGAAGCCAAGCCGTGCTCCTTTTGAGGAAGCCACTGTCAGTCTTCTCATAAGAATAATTTTTTTAGTGCTAGTCTCCAGGGCAAGGTATAAAATAATTTGATCTAGAAGCCAGTGACTCTCTAACCCAACACTGATTCTTTGTTCTGTACTGTGCCTTGGCTGAGAATTAAAAAAAAAAAAAAAGGAAAAGGAAAGCTTTATTTACTTGAGTATTGCTTTCAAGACAATAAAAGATCAACTGTCTTGGAAAAGACTTCATTAGTGAATTGGCAGAGGCAGCACAACCATGGGAATAAATTTATAGGTAGGATGAAGCTGTCTCTTTGAATCATAAATTGACTGCAAAGAGAAAATCACACACTACATTGTCCAATGATTCTCTAAAGAACACCCATCTCCAAATACAGCTTGCCAAGTGTCAAATACATTATTAACAAGAAGTAAAAATGAAAATAATTCCTCCCTAGATTCTCCTTGGGGAAGTGAAACTTTATACTGTCCTTAATACAAAGCGCTTTACAGGAACAGTGCAATCCTGTACCAATGCACTACCTATCAGAACTGATTTTTAAACACCTTTCCTACTGTAGAATTTTGAAGCAATAACAACACTTTGAACTTCTATGGCAACTTTATCCAAGGTTCTTCCCTGAGTCATTTAAAAGTAAATATTAATCAAAGCTCCATGAGTTAAAGACATAGTGACAGCAATTTCCACAAGGTAAATCAGACAGACTCAAGGTGTCATACAGGGTTGTGCACAGGGCAACAGACCTGGAGACTGGATCCCCAGGGCATCCCTGTGTCAGTGCCCTGCATTAAGCATCAGATACTTCACTCCCCCACCCTACACATTCTCTTAATTCTCAGCAAATTCTCATTACAACAAAGACACCGTGAAGTGGTTTTAGTGCTTATTGACATTAAATGCACACTATTATCTACAGGTGTTTTTGTTTTGTTTCAATATGCTGGGGGGGTTTGCCTTTTGCTGAGATGATCTTCCTTATTACTAAACAACCAAAGAAGTAGAGTTACCAGGGGCTGCCTACATTAGTCTCAAATGTCTTTTCAGCGTATTAAAGTGTTTTCAATTACCTCCTAATATACCTCCAGGGAGCCTAGGAGAATGGAAGGATTAGTAGAGTAATGAGTTTAAATTATTGAAGGGTTTGGGCTTTCCCCCCGCCCCCCTCTTATGTGACTTTGTTGGATTTAACCCTAGACCAGAGATATTTGACAGTACAAGCCAGGTTATAGCAAATGATTCCAAACCAAGGGCTTGTGAGAAAAGAATATAAAAAAGCAAACTGCCTTCCATCTCCAAGATGATACAGTAAAAATAATATGGAGGTCTGCTTTACTTTGCACTGATTGAACCAATATTTCTGTTTTAGAAGTTTTTAAAACTGATAAGACTAATGAATGGTAGATTAATTTATTAGGCAGGAACATCCATGAGGAAAAGAGGGCAAGTGATCTATATTTGCTTTATTGCATCACGACATAATAAAATTCCAAAACTCAGCCAGCTGAATCAAATATCAGCGGAGACTGAACTGAGGTAGCTGATATTCGTGTAGTTCTCTGTGGTAGCCACTGTTATGGGTGTTACAACCCAAATATTTGAGCATCCCAAAGCTATTAGATGTATTTTAGCCTCAATGACATGATGAAATAGAGAAATTTAATTTTTATTACATTCAGGAATTGGACATACAAAAATCACACCCTAAAGTTCACACTGAAAGTTCAAAAAGACCAGGAGTTCAATCAATATCTCCTGAGCCCTACTTACATCCCTGATAGGCCAACAATCCACACAAAGTAATAATGAAAAAAACACCCAAAAATGAAAGCCATACCATGGTTTTAGAGGGAAGAAAATACATGCTTTACAGAAGATATTTATCATGGCACAGCCTTCCAATTTCAGTCTCAGCCTTTTCTTATCTGGTATGTTGCACTGGTGGTCCTGTCTGTGCTGTAGGCTCCTTTCAAGTCTTTCCTTCTTCCTGCAGTTTTCTGTTCCACCTGTCTATTGTTGAAGGCACATCTAATTTAGCTGCCAAGTTAATTTTTCTGAACCTGAAAAATTAGACTACATAACTCTTCCATCATGGTGACTTTTCAATATCTTCACCATAATTAATGCAATTTCCTTCACACTGGAGCTGGAACTTGGCTTCCATCCTATATGGTCCTGTGAATTTAAACATGGGTTTGGTGACAACAACCATAACTTTAGTTACTGATTTAGAATGAGGATCTAGACTCTTTTCTTAGCTCCTACATTTTGGAATGATTACCCAATTAATGTGGATTATAAAGTGCAGCACATTCTCAACAGCAGAAAATATGAACCTCACTGTTCTTCCACTCTATCTATTGCCAGCATCACAGCTGTATCAGAATTTACAGATGTCCTCAATTCTAATGTGTCACCTCTGAAAAACACTGGGGATCATGAGAAATCATTGAAAAACAAAAATGTGTGTGAAAGATATTTCAAATAAAATCTCAATTGCCTTATATTATGAAAGAATATCAAACATGAATTGAACAGAGCTGCTGAAACTACACAAAGTTTGAATATTTTTTCCAGTAGTGTTTGTTCCCCACAGAAGTAGTTAGTCAAAATGTAAACTTTCAGGAAAAAAAGGTTTGGTTCTGTTTTCTCCTCTCTATACCTCCAGATCAATACCGAATTTCTTGAAGAAGAGTCATGTCAACTTCTTGAAGAGATCCATGGACTAGTATCAAGCAGAGACACAATCCTGAGTTTGGAATTCCTTATGCTTAGGGAAACCCTCAATCACAAAGGAGTCTCTATTGACTACATGTAGAAGTTTGTGTGTGTACACACACACACACACACACACACACACACACACACACATATATATGCATATGCCCATGTACATCTATGTTTATTTCCATGGGGTTTTTTTCTGACATTTTAACTTTTTTTTCCATTTTTCTTTCTCCCTACTCCAAAAAACTCCACTGGAAAAGCCTTGGTTTATTCATACTAAAAGAGGGGATGAAATTCTGTGGATAAGCAAACACCCTTTGTCTCTGCTCTTGTGAAACCCTGACTGATTTTTGGTCTTCTTCATCCACTATATTATCTGTCTTTGCTAACAGAAAAAATGACTGCTGTTAACCAAGGGACAGCATTTTTTCTCACTCATACTTTCATAAGAGTAAGTAATCATACATGAGTATGTGTAGAGATTCAAGTTGAAACTAAAATCTAAAATATGTCAGATACATGGGATTATTAGAACAGGATACACAAAATTACCATCAAAATGAAAACCGAAAAAATGTATCCGAGCCACAGCTTCCATAAAAGTGATCCAAACATGAATAATCTTAAAATGGAGATATTTCCCAGTAGTTTACCTCTAGAATCGGTTCAGAAATCAGAGCTAGACTAGAGCTATTAGTCTCATACTGTACCCAGAAAGCACACTTTTCATTGCTTTCACTGCTGCTGTGATCTCTCATGACAAACTCAACCTACAGAAGGTATCTTTACTTTACGATGAATGCTATGAAGAGTGACCAGTGTTGTCAAGGTGACTTCTTCCATACTCATACTCCTCTTCATCCTCCCCTTCAGCACCATTAGTTAGCATGCTTAGGGGAGTCTCTATGTGTTGCCCAGCCTGGGCAGGACTGTAGATGGATACATCCTAGCTCTGCTAATTCTTGTGCTAAAATCCTGTCTGCATTCACACACAACACAGGAGTTAAAACACTGCCTGCCATAGCAGGATTCCACCTGCACACTCCAAAGCAGCCACAGCAGATGGTTTGGCTGGATGTTAAACACTTCCCCACACCCCCAGGACATTCTGCCTGCTAAGAGTTGCTACCCAGAGGCACAGCAACACAGAGGTGTGGAAGAGATGTGCACATATAACCCAAGTGCCCTCCTCCTGCTTTTTGTAAAATGTGCTCATGTGAATAGATTGAAAGTTTTAGCCTGAAGTAAATTAAATACATTATGCAGAATGGCAAATTATGCAGATTTATACCTGATAATCAGTTGGTGCGCTTTCCACTAAAGGCAGTTAATGTCCAAATAGGGTAGCTGAACTTGAATAATCAAGTTCAGATTGTTCCCACTGGGCATATCACTTCAGACTCCTCTAACACTACCTTGTGATTGCCTCCAAAAGTACTGTTTCCTTTTATGTTCATATTTCAACCCATTCTTTTTTGCACTTTTGGGTACCCACCCACCTCTACCCTTCAACTCCTTTATTTTGGACAGAAGTACCAAAAATGGGTTCTAAACTGTGCCATAGCAAGCAAAATACAGAGCAGAAAGAGCTTGGAATCCATTTCTGATGGGAGGAATTCTCTGAGCATTACCACTTTGATAAACTAAGGTATTAATGACAGGTTTTGGCAATGAGGAGAAGAAAGAAGAAAGTAGAAGGATGATGCTACCATGTGTGATGAGACCAAAAAAAAAAAAAAAAGGAAAAGACAACCATGGGTCCAACAGTGCCTTCCACCAAAAACAATTGAAACTTGAGCTCAGGCTGCTATAGGAACATCTCCTATTTCTTCCAACACACCAAAGGGAGCAGTGGCTCTCTAAAAAATGATGCACACATTCAGTGGGAGCAACTGGTTCATTCAGCTTGAAGAAGAGGGGATGGAGGGGAGATCTCTTTGAGGTCTTTAACATCATCATGAGGGGAAACGGAGGGGCAGGTACTGATCTCTTCACTCTTGTGACCAGAGACAGGACTCAGGGAAATGGCATGAAGCTGAGTGAGGGTAGGTTTAAGTGGGATATCAGGAAAATCTTTTTCACACACAGGGTGGCTGGGCACTGAAACAAGCTCCAGGGGAGCTTGACCAGGGAATGGTCACAGCACTACCCTGACAGAGTTCCAGAGGCAATTGGACAATGGTCTCAGGCACATGGTGTGACTCTTGGGACTGTCCTGTGCAGGGCCAGGAGTTGGACTTGATGATCCTAATGGGTTCCTTCCAGCTCAGCATATTCTATGATTCTATGAATTGCACTCTCAAAACTAATCCACTGGACTCCGACCTTGAAAATTTCTACTGCCACAGAGAAAACTTCTGTGTAAAGTCAGATAATTTTCAGTACCTGTCCCTCCTTTTCCATCATTTGTTCTCTTTCTATGCAGGTTGTAACCACTGCAGGAACAAGAGGCTTCTTACCATGTGTACACTACACTCAATACTCTAGAGACCTTATTTAGGTTGGTGCTTTGTGTTAGTGAGATCCTGTTTCCAGAGTTTCAACACATGACTGCTCACATCATTCCCCAGGAAGAGCAGAGCCAAATGGCACCATTGCAAACTGACTCTGTGAGCTTGCAAGAGGCAGATCCCTTGGACTATAAGGTACTGCTTTCTCAAGACCTAACAGAATCAAACCTGCAGGCTCATGAGAAATCTCGGCTCAACCTGGATGATGATCCAAGCCTCAGATCTGGGAGAAACCCATAATCTGAAGAGCCCTGAGAGCAAGGACCCAGCCCCTGAAGAAAGCTCTAGCTTGCTTCCTGAGAAGGAATTTAAGCCCCTTAATGGCAGCAGGCCCTTGACACTCTGGCCTCTAAATCCAGAAGAAGGAGCTTGGCAGAAACATCCAAGCTGAGCCCCTAGTGGCAGCCCCATCAGCTGAGT
Source organism: Haemorhous mexicanus (assembly GCF_027477595.1). Lineage (NCBI taxonomy): Eukaryota > Metazoa > Chordata > Aves > Passeriformes > Fringillidae > Haemorhous > Haemorhous mexicanus. The sequence goes on from NC_082343.1 coordinate 30,444,195, forward strand.
CCAGAGGAGAAATTATTGTGGACACGGCAGCTGAACTAAGACTGTGAGATCTGACAACTTTATTGCCCTAAATTATCAGACACAGCTGAGCAGCAAACATGGCACAGACTGAAACAACACTGCAGCATTTCTGCTTGTGGAGACAGTTTCCTGATGAAGTGTCTTACTCAGTAATTGCAAAATATAAGAAATTGGGGACTATTTTTCCTACTTCCTCTAATAGTACTGCTGGGCTTGTGCCTGTTTAAAGGGCATATTGATTTTTGTTCATGCAGAGAAACTGTAGCTTGTTAGGAATAGTACTTTATTTTTGTTTAGTTTGAGGCTTTTTTTTACTTTTTTTTTCCTTTGGAATTGAGGGGGGGTTTATGTTTTTTTTTTTTTTTTTTTATTTCATCTTAGCACTGCTGGTGCCAGTACCAGTGCAGTATCTGCTCTTCCCTTGACTTTAATGCTTACATAGGGAGCCCATATAAAATGATCCAGACTTATCAGGCAGGATTTCTGGCACACATACTGTGTAGTGGTCTGTCAGTTGTACCCTGCCATTTCAGAGAGAGTTTCTAGATTGCTCAGATGAACAGTCTGACCACATTTATCTTCAGGAAATAAACATAACATCACCTTAACAACTCCCACCAAACCTTTTTTCACACAGAACCAAATTGCTTGTGGGTCCCTCACTATAGAGATTAATCTTTGTCTGGTCTTGCAATTTATAATAAAGAGAAGTATTGTATTTATGAAAAATCAGCCTCTGTATTGTTCATAAATTTGTTATTTAGGGGTTGACATTTCATTCTTGGTTAACAGAGAACCTCTGTAAGAATAACAGTGCTAACTAACATCTTCTGCTGTGCACAGTGAGCTCTGCAGAGGGCTTAAGGGCTCACCATAGCAGCTGCCAAACAGCTCCATTTGATCCAGTATCTCAGTAAGGCACCTCTCTTGCCCCTCACTGGTTCCACCACAGATGGGAGATCAGGGAGGGATAAAAAGTCTTCAGGTGCTCAGATAGGCAGCTGCTTCTCCAGACAGATCTTTGGGATCTGATGAAGATGCAGCATTGGTGAGGCAGGGTCATTGCAAAGACAAGTATGGATAACAGGGTAGTGGTTTTAGGGGCTGTTATTTTCCTTTGTGAAGATTGGGGAACAAGAGTGCATGCATGGGTACATTTGGCTGCAGAGCCCTGCAGAGCCAAACAAGACTGTACAACTCACCATCAAAAAGTTTGCTTAAAGCAGACACTTCTAGTGATGGGGAAAATAGTCTTTAAAGGTTACCTGCCTAATACTCCTCAGTTTGAAGCCAACACAGGACTGCATTACTTTTCTGAGTGATCATTCCCATAACAATAAGTTCTCTCTCACATTTTGTATTAATTTTAAACTCTTCTCACAATTAGAATGTGGGAAAAAGTTCTCCCTTAAAACAAAGATTAGAATTACAAAATCAAACAGTTCTAAATGTCTTTGCTATGTCAAACCAATAATGAGGAGGACTGAATGCCACCTTTGGTCTTCACTGCTTTTATAATATCAGCAAATAAAAAAATCTGGTCATTATTATCTGGATGTAAGGTTTGCTAGACTGCTACAGCTTACGTCATACAACTAAACCCTTATGGCAAGCTAAAAAACACATGAGAAGCCTGAATTTGGGCAAATGTCATATTTCTGTCTCCTTTGTTATTTTTTTGTCCCCTGGTTTATGTATGATATAGGTAATTATATTTTACTATAATAAATGCTTAATAAGAAATACATTTTACTAAGACATTTTTAAACTTTAGAATGATTTTTGAATTCCATTTGATTTTTTTTCTGAGTGACAAAAAATTAAAGTTTGATTAAAATACAGAGCAAATTGAAATCTTCAGAAGAAAACATTTTTCTCTCTACAGTTTCCTAGGTTTCTTTCTGAAATTAAGTATTACAACAATATCGGGTCAGTATAAAGATTAAAAATTTTGTAAAACTTCAAATGAAATGTGGGCATTTTTAATCTATTCTGTTAGTGCTGTTTACCTACACTGCCTCTGCTACATGTCCCAGTGTTATCAATGCAGATAGAAAGCACCGTATGACAAGCAGATTTCACTACTTACAGATTTTTCACATGGTCCTTCATTCCCAAGAGATTTACTTTGCTATTTCATCTCACTTTTACATGTTAAATCAATACCTGTATTGGCATATAACAGGGACACGCAGTACCAATTATTGGCAAATTAGATCCTGCCACAAAGCATTGGTTTCTAATAAAGGTGTTGCTCATGGCTCGATGTACTCCAGCATATAATTAATAATTGTGTGTTCTGGCAGATCCGGGCAGTTTTGACCTGAGCTTTTCATCAGTTTTTGTAATAGCACAGGAATATTCTATGGGCTATATTATTTCACATGACTCCTATGTGAAGAGCTGCTCAATAGTGCAGTAGCCTTCCTTTGCCTGAGTAACAATGGCAGTACTGATTACCCTTAATAACATTATTATGCTGTGTGCACAAATCAAGCACGAAGAGCAATCAGGTGGAGAATTAGATTGTTTTAAAAAAACTGATCTTTATTCTTGCTACATGTCTGCTGAACCTTGAAAACAGTAATGAGATGGCCTTTAAATTGCTACTGCTTTGATAAGAGATGAGAGGTGCAGCCAAATAACATTTCTTCCAGTTCAGTAGCTATAGCTTGCAGGCACTGCTCTGCCTAGAGGTTACTTAAAATGGAAGTTATAAAAAAAGGACTTGAACTGCATATGTAGTCGGTATATATGTAAATATATAAATATTTTTATGGCACATTTTATGTAGAAATATGGAGATATTAAACCTTAATCAGTCAAAAAATCTCTGAAAAGAAATGAAAAGCCAAAAATCCATTAGCGGCTGAACTGGTTCTGGAGAGTCAAGATAATATTAGATAAGAACATTACAAAACAAAAGGTGAATTTGATTTTGTTTGTGGGCAGCCCTCTCCTAATATGATCAGTTGCTTGCAAAGTAGTTTTTCATATAGCCATGCAGAACAGCTGCCAAGGCTTTTCTGGTTCTTCTTACAACCCAAAATGTCTGGATAATGCCACCTAAACTCAAATTGTGGACCATGAGCAAATTCTCCTCTTTTCCTCTTTCCCAGGGATAAAGTCTTTATCAGAAGATATTTCAAACATTCAAACACAGACACATATCAAATACCTGAAGCCTTCAATATGTATGGTTTACAGCAGGTACTTTTTTTTTTTTATTTTGCCCTGTACGGCCAAAGGACTGATTGGACATGAACTGAAAGCAAATTTAAAGACTCAGGGCAAGGACAGCCCTTGAGAAGATTCTAAGAGGCTGGTTCAGTTTTTCAAGGGAGATTCAGCAGACATGGGAATTTGAACCATTTAATCCAATTTGAGTAAGCAAGCCATTTGGCAGCTCCCTGCAAACAACTCATCCTTGTGAAAAACTGATCCTTATTGGTTTGGACAGTATTTTCTTCTGATCCATTCCTTGTTTGGTGTTTTTTGTGACGTGCCTGGTTAATGGCACTGCCAAATATATCCTTGTGTGTCTTTGAAGTGCCCTTTCAATTTTACTCCCCCTGCCTTATTCAACACTCCTACGGGCTTTTTTTTTGCCTTCTCTCTTACTTATGTCCCATCTCTTACAAATCCTTTCCAGGCAAGGGAACTTTGCCTTAGGCAACACACGAGCAAATGACATAAAAAACATAGGTGTTTGGTGTAGGAAGCTAATCAAAGAAAACTTTTGGTGACTGCTGTTGGATCCAAAAAAGGCATAACCTAGTGCAAATTACAGGAAAATTCTGTATTTTAATGGGGAAATTGGATGAAAATTAACCAGAATTTTCCACAATGATATCTTTAGGAAGTTATTTTATTTTCTAGTCTATTCATTTATTAATAGAATAATAATTCTATTAATTGTCCTACCTAGGAAATACAAATCCATCATCATCAATGCATCGTGCATGGCTGAGGGATGGAGTTTCTCTGCTATGGACATTTTCTAGTGTTTCAAGTGTCCAAGGATTTACCAGTTCAGTTGCTGCAACAGAGCATGTAGCTACCAAGATTTTGTATGCACAGTGTACCCCACCTGTCTTTGCAACCACAAAGATTGGGTGCACAGGTAGAGATGGAAAGAATGCCTAAATCTTACTGGCTTCAAACTTTGCCTCCTCCTCAGCCTCTCCAGTTCACCAAATGATCCCAAATGTCCTTGTGGCTGCAGTAACTTGCGAAACAGAGACACCAGGTGCTGGGTATGTGAGAGCAGAGGAGATGACTCAGAAGAAACTTCACTAATTGCATAAGTCTTCTGGGTCTGCTGCCAGTTGGCAGAGCAGAGCAGCTTCACTAAGTTTCACTCACTGTGCTGCTCACTTCTAGACAGGGAAGAGGGAATTGGGGGCAGCATCTTTCTCCACTCAACTTGAATTACAAAAAAAAAAAAATAGAGGTGTTTCCACCCACCTCACTGCTGATGTCTGTCAAGAAGCAGACATTCCTCTGCAGACTAATGCTGTTTAAAGAGTTACTAAGTTCTTCAATCTTACATCTATGAATCTGGGGAGGAGATCACCTTTTCTGGCTAGAAAAGCACTAGACTGCAGCATAGGAGAGCCTCTAAATTGGCTGAGAGACAAAAAAACATAAGGTGAAACATTATTATGAATTCAAACAGTAATGCTCTTTCTTCCTTGAGCAAGCACAGATTTGTTATTTCATAGTTAGATTAAAGGGCTATTTTGCCACAACTCTTTAAAGAAACACTGAAAGCTAAGCCGCACCTGAACTTTACTCTACAAAAAACAGCAGAGAATTTTTTTTTTTTTTTTTTACTAGATCATCCTCCAACAATAACAACAAAGACAAGATCCTTTCAGGTAGGATGGTTTTAGATTGGTGGGCTGTAGATCCCCTGAAGACTTTTGTCATCAGTGTGAGTAAGGACAGAAATAGGATGTGACAAAGACTATCCCACATTCTGGGCAACTTTCTCTCCATTCTTAAAGCCTGAATACTGGCAACTTTCCAAACCTCCAGTTTCCCTGAAGCATCCCTGTAACAGTTTTATTCAGAAAGTCAGCCTCAAACTATGTTCAAAAAAGGTTACAGATGTTTTGCATGAGGAGATTGGTTCCTGTTATTAATTTCTTGCTTTGATTGCTCTGACGAGTCTCAGTTCCCTCCTTCCTTCTCCTACCTCTTCTCATAAATGTAAATTCACAAACTATCAGGATACAAACCATGCTGAATTGAACCACCTTTACTTCTCTGCCTCTCAACCTAGCCCCTGAAGTCCTTATGTCTGAGGAAGGGATGACCAGCAATTTTAATTTCTTTGAAATAAAGGGAATTTTTTCTAGTCCCTGACATGATATATTCTTTCTTTCCACTAAAGACAAAAAATAAACCTATATAGCACCTATGAAATACCAAGGACAGGGCACTGCACACAGAGGTGCTCTACACCTAACTATTGAATTTTCTCCTTTTGCTTAGCAATCTAGTATCTGTGGTTTCTGCTTGCCTATCACCGGACTCTGTGAAAGATCTGTATGTTCGTAAATATGCATCAACTAGACTCAGAAAATAAGGTACAGAGAGGAGGGAAGTGATCTGTCCCAAGTTACTCAAGTCAATGGCAAAAGGTCAAAAGAAGACCTTCTGGTCTTCAAATGGCAAAAGGAATTAAGAACCTTGACTCCCATACTCCTGCTTTTCCTCATCATTCAGGCAAAACCAATAAGCTGCTCCTGTCTGCAAAGCTCCTACCAAAGAGATGGATTTATCTGGGCCATTTCATACCGCAGTAGGCAGGAGCTTTGACTGCCTCAGCGCCCCCAAACCTTTGACACTCTTCTCACTGCTTCCCCCAGTGCCAAGCCACAAAAACCTGCTCATGCCTGAAAGCTCAGGAATCTCAGTGTCTGCTCACTTCTGCTTAGCTTAGCACTCACATCAGGATCGGAAGACTCTGCCTTCCAAACCAGTGCCTGTATCTATTTGATTATGGAAATGTATGCAGAGGTCCAGCTAGAAAAAAAATCCTAGCCTGCCTAAAATACTAATGCAATAGCCCAGCTACCCAGGGAGAAAAGCCTTCAAGTATAGGCTGCTTAGTAGATATTCAATAGTTTTAACCCTCAGTGGTGAAGCAAAAGTCAAGGCTTCATATTTGGTGTGTGTGTGCTTCAAACAATCTCACCTCATCTCACAGGATGCAGTTGCAGAGAGGCAGAGAAACACAGAGAGCATGCAGCAGAGAAAAGAGAGAGCACAAGAGAAACTAAACAGGATCTGAGATCTGCTTATATGTGTCAAAACCTCTCTTTAAGGGACTGTCAGTCTGGGAGAAAAATGGCCTGGGAGGGGTTTAATACATCAATCACAAGTGATATACAGAGAAGATGTATTGAGACTAAGTGCTCCTTGTCTCTACCACCACAAGAACTAATGGGGACCAAACAGGGATCCTAGGAGCATGTCCAAAGCAAAGAAAGATGTGGTTTACTACATGTAGCAGATCTGTGAAACCTCTGGACAGAAGAATCCAAACCAGATGCTAGACATAGAGAACTGTTAAAAAAACCCCAAAACATTAGGGATTAGGCAATGCACTGAAAAATAAGGAGTCATGTTCTAAAAGAAGTCAGAGGTCTGGAAAGTAAAAGGAATAAAAAGTACTAAATGTTCACTCTGTTCTTGCTCATTTGTAACCATCTTGTATTTCTGCAGCTAAAAACAGAGTACTGAGTAGATGACCCTTTTGTTTGACCAGTATGGCACTATTCTGTTCCATTCCTACACCCATTTTTCCCCTACTCAGGCCTGCCACAAACTGCTCACAAATATTTAGCTTTGCTGTAATAGGATGAACCTTGTTGGTGTGGTCTGAAACCAGAATAATTTGGAAAGAATTTCTTCTGTTGTGGGGCAGAACACTGAAACCTCACACCATTGACCTGAATATTTACTTCTGAGTGGTTTCCTCACCCACACTGACCACAGGACTCCAGAACATGCACCACTGCTCAGTCATGTGGACAAACACATCATTTATGCTTGATCTCAATGCACCACTATTCAGTTATTCCCATTAACCAGTTCTCTTCCATAGGAAAAAAATATATTTCCATTTATTTAGCATAGTATACCTACAGGCAAACGAGTCTAACAAGTCAAGAGACCAATATTGACTGTTGGTGTAAAGGCAATAATGGTGAAGTGTTTCACTCTCCTATATACACCTAATTCCTGGCTAATGTGCTTTAATGAGATTGTTACAAGCAGGGGAGAAGAATTCATTTTTCACAGTCTCCCTCACCTCTCAGCCTCTCTACTCAGTTTGACAACCAGGAGGGAGACAATTAGCAGCTATGGAGAGGTGAATGCATATTTTATGAGTTAGCTGGCAGAGCAGAGACACTCCTTTTTCTTTAATGTGTTTAGACAATGAGCTGTGGTGAACTCAAACTGCTGACCCTGTGCAATAAACCAGTATGTGGTATTACCATCCTCTTGAGCCCTACTGCCTCAGAAGACTAATTTTTAAAATTTTACTTAAAGCAGTTCTTTAAGGGGGAAAAACATCTAACAATCATAACACTCACAGAAACCACGCATCCAAGGGCTTTGCTTGTTTTTTCCTTGAAGATAGCTACCATGGTACCATTAAATTACCAGGAACAAATCTGAACAACAAGGCAAGTTCCATAGTTTTAACAGCACATTAACATCAGCAGTTCTAATATCAGCCTGCATTTCGGTGTTATAATGTACAGATACACAGAGTAGCTACACATTTAGTAGTAGCATGATGGACGTTCTCCTTACAGAACTCTGATGGTGACACCAACCAGTGACAAGACAGTTGCACTTCTAGTTTGAATGAACCTGGATGAAGGGATGCAAAATGCAGCTGAAAGAGCTTATAATACAAGCTCTTGTATCCTGAGGTGACAGAGTATGAAACCTCAAAGAAATAGACTACTTTCTTTTACTAATAGTTATGCTGTTTTGCACATGAACTAATAATTCATATATTATGCTGCCCATTTCATCCTTCATTCTAAAGTAATTTTTTCCTGTTGGAGCAAGAGTACTTGCTATAGACTATAGTTAAGCTGTACTAAATCTAAATTCAAGTGCATATTAATGAGATAATAAAAGTTGCTTGTTAAACACTGTTTGATCTGTTAGAATAGAATATATTCTAATGGTACAATACAAAGCACTATTAGCATTTTGAAAACTACTGTCTGCTGGCTAGTTCAAGTGAGGAAGTCTAGATCCTTGGCCCATATGTATTTGCCTGTATCTACAAATACCTCTTCAATAAACTCTAGGAGGTAAAATTAGAAGTGTTGTGTCAATATTTTGAAGCCACTTCAACTCACTAGAACCTTCAGATTTCTTTGAAAACAGCTTCAAAATTCATTTTATATTTGGGACTAAATCCAACTGACAGGCGCAAATAGGTCTAATCTTTAAGAAAGTAGAGAATTTGAAAGCAGTTCTTCTTTTCTTTCCAGTGCTTCAATATACCCAGTTCCCTTTGATTTTTTCATCTTTCATGTCTCCCTAGTGACAGTTCCACTAAAGCATTCATTTGTTCAGGAAACTTTGCTGAAATGAATCCACTAATATCGGGACAGTTTCAGGCGGCAGCCAACCTTTCTGCAGAGAAGTGTTGAATTGGTCATCAGCTGACTCACACATTCCAGCTCAGCAGGGAAGCTCATATCACAAACAGGACAGCTTCATTTATTTTAAAACATGGCAAGCTCCCTGTCCAAAGGCACCAGCAATGTGAGTAGATAAACGTGTGAGTGAAACTGTGCATAGCAATTCCTAAAATTATTTTTGAAGTATTTGGTTGTGCTTCAGTTCCTTTTGGGAGCCTGGATCCCTCCAAAAATAGTGGGTGGGATTTAAGAATTTTACAGGAATAACCTTATCTTTTCCCTAGGGATAGCCTGGGTAACTTCAAGTAAATTCAATCTCTAAAATCTAGTAGAGGTCAAAAACATAGAGTTCAACAGAAAAATGTGCAAAAACTGCCTGGGGGTCAGAATAGCTGACCTAACAACATTCATCTTTCATGCTGTTTTATTTACAGCAGGTACTGTTTTCCCCTTCATGTAGCAACACCTGAGCAATGTATCCTTGCAATGGCAGCAGCTACCTCTGGCTAGTGAGCCTGTTCCAAGTGGGCATGAAAGAGCTCTGAATGGAAGGTAAGTTATTTGCCTGAATGTTTCTAATTAGCCCTGGCAGCCTGTTCCAATGCCTAAGCACTAAACAAAAAAAGGAAAAGTAAAGATGGGTGAGGATGGGTGAGAAAAGAGGATGCTAATGAAAAATAACCTGTTTTAAAAGCAATTCAAATTGGCCAAAAGCCTGAGAACAAATGTCCCAAGAGGTCCTGCTTCAATCATTTCCACTGTGATGTGCATATGCTGTAGAGAGAATATTTACAAACTCAACTTTTTGTTACAGTCATGGAATTATAAGCAACTAAATCCCATCCAAAGTTCATTAATTTAGTGGGAGTTTAGCATGTGAACATGGGTAAACACTCGTATAAACGCCATAATAAATAAAATTTGTTCCATGAATGACAGCCTCAATTTTACAGCATGTAAGGGATATATCTATAGCAAAAACCCTCCACAATCCAGCTGACCTTTCCATGCCAAATACAGCTATACAATTCATTATTCATCAGTGGGAACAGTCCCTTCCACACTGCTGCCCCATGCTAATTAGCTCTTTCATACACTGGGCCAAAGTTTTGATCAGCCCCTTCAGCATCTGAGGGATCACTCCCCACATACACCCCTGCACAGAGGCTACAAGAGCACACAAAAGTGTGGCTAAAAGTCACTCCCTGACAGATGAACTCCTTGCCTACAAACCTGCCCAAGCACATTGAATTTATTACTGTGCACACAGCTAGACAGGGTTTGCTCCTGAGGCAAATGAGGAGTAACTTAACCTGCCTGACCTTGCATGGGAGAAGTTGTGGAGAGCTCCCATTAACTGAGCTAGGGAAGCAGTAACAGAAAGCCTGGGAGACTCAGGAAAGAATGGCCTTCTAAACTGGTGTACCTGTTGAAATTACTTGCCTGCTTAAAAGCAGATAGGTCAGCTTACTGAAGCTGACTGTGTGCAAGACCTCTGCTCCTCCAACATGAAAATTCCAACTAATGCTAGCAAAGTATTATTATCCCTATCCAATACTCTGCTTAAGATCCCACAGGGTACTTGCATATCAGTTTTTTGCTATGAAATAGAATTAAATGCTAACAAAAATACAAAGCTTTGATGTCAAAGAACCTATGTTTTCCCCTCATTGGTGTGTGGAATGACTTCTTGTCCTGCTCTTGTCTAATTAAATCCATGAAAACTACCTTTAATTTCACTGCTGACTGGACAGTTTTTAGGAATGAAAATGCGCTCACATCCACTGACCTAAAAAGTTGCAGACACTTCCAATTTTACCCTCCTTAGTTAGAGGACATTTGACAATTCAGACCCAGACCCACCGTCAAAAATTAAACAGCAATCACATTATTTAAACAAACACATTACACAGCAATTACATTCTAATCTGCAGTGGTTTTATTGCTCACAGAGGTAGAAATAAATTTGACTAATTTTGGGCTACTTGAACTATCTCTGAATATATACTTCAGAAATATTATGAATGAAACAGATTAATCTATCCATGCTTTAGTCAACTCTGACTATCATCCAGCCAAGTTTCTTCAAGAAAAACACCAGCCACTGCTAAGACCTTTAGCAGAACACCACATCACTAAGCCTGTATTTCCTTCTTTGCTTTAAAACTGCCTTTCTGATCTCACCTTGAAATCTCTGCTTTATTTCTTCTCCTTTAAAATCTTCAGAATAAAAGTAAAGGCTACCCCAGAGGCTTCAAGGGTTTTTTTTTTCCTTCACTCCTCATCTTTGTTTTCCTGACACAGCTGACAGCAGATTTGGGCTATCAGCTGTATACTTCTGGATTATTCTCAAATGCACAAAAAAAAAAAGAACACCCAGCAAAGGAGGGAGGTGAAAAAGCGAATCTATTCAGTCACAATGCAACTGAGGCTTCAGAACTGAACACTTCTATATTGCCTTCCAAATTTAGAAGAATGTGAAGAATAGAAAGATATAAAGACCAAAGGCAACCATAAAATTAAATAAGAATCAGAGCACAAGCCACAAGTCAAGAGTTAAAAATAAGACAATGAGGAATAAGACTAGAGCCCAATACCGTAAAAAGCATAACAGATTAAGGATGGTGGTTTAGTGCAGCAGCTTCCACTTTTCTTTGGAATTGAAATGGCCAGAGTAAGAGTATCCTGCATCCAAAAAATGCACAGACATCATCCTAGTTGAAAGGCAATGAAAAATAAATTTCAGTTTTATTCAGCTCCTGTCCTTAAACACTTTACCAGTTGCCAGGAAGGAGTGATTACCATGACAGCCAGTAGCTCTACAGGCTAGTGGCGTATGAAGTAGGACAAGCTTTTTTATTTGTTTTGGGTGGTTTGCTTTTCCTTGTTTACCAGGTGGGATAAATGTACTTGCTTTGGAAAAATCGTTTAGTCACTGGGCCTTGTATTTACAAGGATATTTCCCCTCTGCCTCCCAAAACACTACAATGATGACCTGTCATGTCTATCTGATTGACATAAGGATGTCAGCTTAGACTATGGATACTGAGCCCTGCTGTCAGCACTAGCTGAAAAGTTTAATGAGAGAGAGGAAAAAACCAGCATAACCCAGCTTCTATCAAAAAAGCAAAACTTTGACATTTTTAAACTTTCAATTTGCATATTTAACTTTGGAAGTCTTAAACTTGACTTCGTTTTGCTTTTATTACAATCAGTCCCATAGACACAAGTCTTATATCTGCTCCTTACCTATATTGAAATCACAATGTTAACTTAAAATCTCTGAGATGTTAAAAGTAAATCAAAATGTATTTACTTTAGACTTCTTCTTTATTTTCTGCTCCCTGAGCCAACACACAAGCCCCGACTTCAAATTTTCCTCTCCTATAGCTTGTACAGCAACTACATTTCATTTATTTATTTGTTTCTGTAAGGTGGGAAATCACATTTAGTCACAGGCCTTCAGAGGTCAGATCTTTAGGAAAAAAGAGGACATGTGGCAATATGGTGTCCTTTTGATGCCCAGTCTTGGCTGTTGCTGGAAATGAGTTGTGCAGGTGAAAAGCTCACAAGAGAAAAGGCAGTAGCAGAGTTTCTAGAGTATTTCCCATCCCATTTATTACCTTTGTTGAGTATAAATGAAAAATAAAGGTTTATTTCCTGATCTCTTCCATTTAGCTCAAAAAGAATAACAAAATATTTAATATGACAGCAAAATGTCTGGTTGAAATAAACACCACCACATTTCATCGAATTTTTGGACAGCTTTGCCTCTCCCAGATCCTATGTGGAATACTCCATTTTCTTTGCTGTAGGATTATTACATTGTTTTGAGCACTGATAAACTGCCCATGAGCTGCATAGCTGCAAGGTCATGGCCCACAAATTAAGGTGCATTTCTTCCCTCTGAAACTGTGAAAGGCTCTTTTTCCCTTCCTTCATCGGTTAAGTGCCAGCTGGACAGAGTCCTTAAAGGTGAGAAAATCAGTGCTAACCAGGAGGATGGGACAAGATCACTTCTTGGGCCTTCCCCATCTGTGTTCCTGACAGCTGACCCAGCAGATGAAATCCCTGGCACTGCACATCCACCTCGGTGGCTGGATAATAATGCTTCATGGCAGACATTGTCTCCATGTAATTAGAATACAGGCTTATGTGAACTAGGAAACCACCAGTAAACTAATTAATTGTGGCAGTTAGCACATGCTTCTCCATTTTCTGGTAATTAACTGGCAGTGAATCTTTTTTTTTTTCCCTAACAACCCACTTTTTAATTAAAAAAATGAGTTTGTGGAAATTCCACCATCCATACCAACTATCACAAAGAAATCTCCCAGAAGTAGAGGATGCTTTCACATATTCTGGTAAGCTTGCTTATGTTACATTCAGACCCAGGCAAATTGCTACTAGTTCCCTTACAGATATAACAATGAATTTACAGATATTTTGTGGATCTCAAGCCAAAAGAAAATGGCAGAAAGTTTGAATTCAAAAAAAATTTGTGACTTAAGGTATTTTAGATTGTTAGAATTTCCTTAGAGGAGGAACAGTCATCAACTATTTATCAAACTGAACATTTCCCATGCATTGATTGTAGATACACTGTGATCTACATTTTAAAAGGCCACACAACTCAGAAATTCAGCACAAAGAAACCTGCAAATAAATATATTGTGATAAAGGAAACATAATCATATGATGGATGATTGGAAACTGTTAGGGCTGCCCACCAGGAAATCACCTTCCAAACCACTTTGCCTCTCAAATGTTTTCTCTCTCATAGAACAAAAGACTCTTCAGGTAGCAGGAAATAAGCTGATGACAATAAGTCTGCTCCTGTGTGAATAAAGGTGAGATTTTTTTCACACTGTTGAAATCCAGCCCTGTTCACTAGCTGCCTTTTTTAAAATTACAAGTCATACTCCTGCTTGCCAACATCTGACATAACAAAACAGGTTCCTGGCTTCTGTGGGTACTTGGACACTAGAAAGGTGGCTAGAAGCTATTTTTCCCTTCTACAATTGTCCAGAACATGGACATCAGAGGGACTCTCTGATCTGAGAGATTTGCATGCTCTTCTACTGCAGCTGCTGTGAAAAAAATATCAGAGGGTTTAACTCAGGACTTGGAAAGCTTTAGATTTGTTTCCAAGATGCAGTAACAAAAGACCACAGCTGAATTTGAAATGGGTTTTCTTGTTTGTTTATTGTGGCATATGAACCAAACTTCCCAGAAGAAGGCCGGCTGCTAACCTCAGCTTCCAGGTGCATCCACAAAGACATGTTCAATGCACAGGAAGAGTGGATACCCACAGGCATGGCTGTAAAATCCTCCATCACCAGGGTTCCTTACACTGTGGAAAACTAAGGCTGATTTTGCTCATTACTGTGTAGCAGTATTTTGAGGACTGGCTTCAGAGTAACAGTAAAGGCAGCCTTCTTCTTTGTGTCTTCCTTAACTCTAAGGTTTACTATGGGCAAGAGGTTTCCCAAATAGGCAGAGATCTTTGAAAGACACAAATAAAATCCCTCTAAGAGCATTAAGGACACATTCATATTGCCAGTCTGTTTCCAGAGTTGAGAAAGACTTTGTGCTGTGATGAGTTCTCACTGCATCACAGAAAAATTGTCATTTCATCTCCGCTTGCCTGAGGGGGTCAAACTGAATGGTCTAAAATAGGAACTTTTGTTTCCTACTTTGTATTTGCAAGCTCATTAAAGAGCAAATTTTTTTTGTGGAAAGGATTCATAGATTTTATTGTCATAGTCTGTGAAAAGCCTTTCTCTACATGTGTGTGTGGAGAAAGGATCGCATTTAGTTTGTAAATGACGTCTAAAAGTAAAGCATTCAGTTCTGGAGCTTGCCTGTCTCCTTGAAATGTATCTCCCTATGGCTGAGGGACACAAGGAAGCCGTGGAGATAAATGCATGTCCCTGCCCTCCATTTCTCTTTGCTCCAGTGGCACCACTGAGTGAGAAGGTTAAAGTATTTTCTCAGGCCGTGGAAAAAACAATCTCAGCTCTGCCAGGTTGATGTAATATGGTCAGATAGAGCTGTCCAGGTGAGCATGTCAGTGATTTTGCTATGAAGAAAGGTTTAAGGAAGATGAGGAGCATCAAGAAGATGAGGAAGGCAAGTCCTGTGGTTGAGACTTGAATGGCCTTTGATTAGACTTCCTTCCCTGAATTTGAGGAGCTGAGTGGTTTTGGAACAATGTAACTGTCAGCGCTGCAGTGGCTTCGTTTTCAGCCCTCAGTGGTTTGCTATTGTAGAAATAAATTGACATATTTGCATGTGAAAGCTCTCTATTATCATCTCTGGGCTCAGGTTGGATTGAGAACTAGCAAGGCTGGAAGAAAAAGAAGAATAGATTGCCTTTCAACACACACACACACACACACAAAAAAACCAAAAAACAAACAAAAAAAAAACCAAACCAAAAAAAATCCCTAACAAAGAAAACCCTCTCTTGTCCTCTTCCCTCATCTCATAAACAGCGCAAAACAACCTGTCCCAAATCTCCTTTCCAGGTGATAAGGACACCAGGGGAAAGATTTTCCCTTACCAGTCCTCTCAGTGTTCACTCCCAGGGTTTTCAGTTTTTCTGAGCCTCAAAAAGGAAAATAAAACCACAAAGTTCCTACTCCTTACTGGTCAAGCTGGTCGGGGCAAAATACTGTTTCTGCATCACACACATTCACTCTGTTTCAAGCTGCAAGGATCTATGTGCAGGAGATATGAAGCTCATATGCCCTCTGTAAATAGTCACCTGAACATCAAGTATTAATCTAAAGCAAGGACCACTTTCCCTTTCTCCCCACTCCACAGGACAGCTCAGCTCTATGTCAGAGACAACTTGCACAAAGACAGAAGGAAAATCCAGGCCCTTATTGAGCAAATACATCATCCTCTCTCCATGAAAGCTATCAAGACCTGATCCGAGAGCCTAGACAACAGAATATGCCATCATCTCTTCACTTGCCCCTCCCCAAACTGGGAATTCCTGCATTTAAAACTTCCACCATCCTGAGTCAACACAGAATTCCTCCTGAGCAAGAATTTCTGGCCAAAGTCAAGAAAAAACAGTTCATGCGTGCTTGACAACACATCTTGAAACTTAGTAGCCACAAAGAACTGGGACACCATCTCAGGAAAGCAACCTGATTTTCTAATTTACCTGGACAAAAGAACAAGCCTTTCAGTAACAAACAAAGATCACAAATCAAATCCCACCAAGACAACAAGAAATTTAAAAATTTAGAAATCTCTAGACTAGGTTAAAGAAAAAGTGAGAACTACTCACTATATTACAATTAACTACCACTGAATTTTCCAAAATTCTTAAATTCAGAAGGACCTTCAGACTATGGACAGATTACTGGAGCTCCTGAAGATGCCTCTCATCCATCACCCATGGAGGACTAAAAAGAATTAATTCTGACTGCCTGTTTCCTATATTACCTTCCTAATTACTCATTTACACTTTCAGGTGCAAAGGTGATAGCAGGCATCCACTTTCCAAGTGCATTGCAATCATGTGCCATAGCAACCCCTCTAAAAGCTCTTGGCATAAAGATAATGTGAACAAATACAGGCCAAGGTTACTGTCACAAGAACAACAGATTGCTGATGGAAACAGATAACCCTTATAATGACTTTCTGTTCTGTAATTTCAAAAATTATTCATTAAAATATGGTGTTTATTCCTCCAGATCCTGTACCATCATCCTTTATTATCGAAGTCGAGCTGTGTATCCTCATTTAAGAGTACTGTCTTCCACATGTTTTATTCCTCCTGGTATCAGCCATGGTGAACTACATATGCAAACAATATTTATTGAGGGCTTGGGGATTTATTTTGTTTTTGCCAGGACTGCTGTGCTTTGCCCAGCATGATTCTGCCTCAAGTGCTCAGCACCTGCTCAGCTGCAGCCAGAGAGCAGTGAAGGCTACCAATTCTAATGGGTTGTGACTAATGTTGCTCATCTGGGGTGCTTGAATCAAAAACTAGAAAGACAGCATGCCATTTCTTCCTTTTACTGGGAAGATTCTTTTCCTATCTTGGTAGAACGTACTTGGGATATTCAGGTGAAAAAAATGTTAAAACAAAGTAAGAAAAGGAATAAGACAGGGGTTGGAATTTTCTTTCTTGAAAGGTCATTCAGAACCCTGTTTGAAGTAGCTTTTCTTTCTCCCTGTCATAATACTACATAAGGCTTTGTTAAAGCTTTTTAATAAATAAGACTGGTCCAAATATTCAAAGTGCTCAAGAAAGACATGATTGGTCCTTTTCCTCTCAAATTATTAAGGTTTTCAATGTAAGAACCTGGCCTAGCCATTTATACAGTGATTTAAGCACCAGAAATAATCTTCACTCTATCCAGCTTTAAAACCAAAATAAATAAAACACATTCACAGTTTGGAGCATCTTTCATGATGAGGAGAAAGAGCTGTCTCTGAAAGTAAACCAAATCCAAGTTCTATATATATCCATCATTACACTAAAACAAACCTTGGGCAACTTCAGCTCTCCTGACCACACTGATCATATTTGCTTTCAGTTCCCAGATAAATGGTATTGAATTAAGCAGGATTTATAATGTATAAAGCAGCCTGCCCAGGAAAGTAACATTTCCAAATGCATCAATGAACAAAAAAGTTTAACAGGCTGAGTTTTCTTCACAACACAAAATTAAACTTTGAATACATTTGAAGCTCACTTTTTGTTCCAAAATGAAGAAGTATCCAGCCACCTTGCAGAGGGGCTTAACTTTCAGGCTGTATAGCACCTCCTGAAGACACTGGCCCTCTAGTAGAGGGCCAACTTTTTCTTCACTGAGACATGGACCTTCAGTGTACCAAAACAGACATATTTAAGTTATATGCACCCTCTCTGGTGACTGTCACAAATATTAGTCCCATTCAAATACCCAGACATCTAGGTAAAATGAAGACAAATTTGTATTAAACATACCAGAGACCTCTAGAAGTTATCTTAATGAAATATTTGGAACTGACCAAAAGTTTTCAAATCTGACCTTAAGCTGAACCTTCATACCAGCCTGAACCCAAGCCTTTTAGAAATACTTGGAATAAACATCCTTTCAGGCTAAAACTTCAGCCTTTCATGTTTCTTTTTCTTTCAATTAGACTGAATTCAGAGTCTGTCACATAGTAGTGGTGTCTTTCATAGAAGGAATGGTATAACCCTGTGCTAAGGGGACTAATAAAAATCTTGGGGTATATACTCTGGCCACCACCTCTAAGACGTTGGAGACAGCTCTGAAGGTTTAGGTTCATCTTTTAATAGGCACAAGTCAAAGTAAAAATTTTTAAAAACCCACACAAAACAAAACCCACAAAAAACCCCAAAACCATCAATTGAATCTAGCCCACAGAGATGGGAAATAATGGCAGGTGTATTGATCCTACACTAGGACAGCAGCAAGGTGCTAATTGTCAAATACCTGTAGGGTCAGACCTACCAAGAAGGTGACACAGCCAGTAAAAGTTTTCACCATTTTTAATTCTTTAGCAGTAAGTGTTTGTCCCCAGACACACAAAACAGATTAAAACCCAACACTAAATGAATTGGTAGACATGTCTATTCCTATATAGCTAGGCAAGGGCAGGTCAAAGAACAGCAAATGCTGTTATGTGCAGCAAAGATGCTGTTATTGATTAGCACTCCTGTCTCAAATGAGAGTGGAACAGAGCCCCAGAGACTGAGCTCAGTGAGAAGAACCAGGTTGTGAGGAGCTGTGATGTTCACTGCTCCCCCCAATCCCTCTCTGCAGCACTGTAGTCTGGCTGATCAACTCCAACTCTACCTGAGCTGGAGAGACAATCCAGAATTACACACAGGGTAAATGTGTGTGTAACCAAACTACCAAAACAGAAAAAAGTTCATTTCTAGAGCAATGGAGACAATGTTTGATGCAATGGCACTTGCGCAGGACAGGAAAGGAGGCAAGAGGAATGTGTGCTTTGGGGAATGAGTTTATAGGCTGAATGGCTCTGCAGACCCTTGCTGTGTTGTTATTGTTGAGTGTTTGTTTCATCTCCGGTTTTATAGTGTCACTGTGAAATACCACCAGAGTAAGTGAAGTACAAACTTAGCACAGAACCTTCACCTGACATGTCTAATTCTTCCTCTCGGAAAGAGTGCTCTCAGGGTTAAGAGGTTACTTTAGTCTCCCTATATATTCATTTGCTTCTCTGATTAAATTGTCGGTGGCAAATCAGAATAAATATCAACATGGTGTTCTCTTTTAGTCACTGTACCACTAAAACCTTTCTACTCTACAGCTGACAAAAAGAAAGGATATTGTGCTAACACCCTGTTTGGCAGCAGTGACTTACAGTGCAGGTCTCAGGCTCAAACCCTGCCATATGGTAAGTTTGTTACAGACTATTTGTTTCTTACCTTCTAGACACTGTAGCGTCAATTCACTCCACCAAAAAGCCCTCCGATGGTGACGCTTCCTGCAAACATTGTCTAGATGGGAAACTCTGCTCCAAAGAAACACTCAGCACCATATGCTGAGTTGGGTTTTGCCTCTTGCTTATGCATGTGCTCAATGTTCATTTTTAGGAGCCAGTAGACATCAAGCACTGGGAACCTAAACAGAGACAGGCTCAAGGCAGATGACACATACCACACTTACCCACACATCCTATTCTCTTGGGAAGTTTAAGAATGAAAGTTCATAGATCCAGAAAGCTAGAAAGAGTTTTGCTAACACACACAGTACTCGCTGTATCAAATATTAGGAGGAAATTAAGGTTTAACACAGCTGGGAAAAGGACCCAATGAGTGATGGACCGTGAAGGGCTGTAAGGAGCGAAGAGAGAAGTGAGAATGGAGCCTAAGAAAGCTGGTAAGGACCTAGGGAGGTTTTACTACCTGAATATAAAATGACAGATTGCCTTGGCAGATTTAGAAAAATTTTATAGTGGCATGTAAATACCACAGTGGGAGAACAGAGGGCCCTCATTCCTCTCTAAACCTAAACAGAGTGTCATTTGCACCTTGGTCACACAGGCAGACAGCTTGAACCTCAGCATGTGGCAGAACAGTAAAGCAGGAAGAAAAGAGGGACAGTGAGTGGTGAAAGGACTTCTTTCAGGGTGCATGACTCATCAATAGCTCAGAAAGTACTCAGGCTCCCTGGTGTCCTCATCACCAAGTTGTGGTGCTGCGTTTTGATTTGGGATCACTTTTAGTTTAATGTTTAGGTGTTTGAAATGCCTCAAGTGTCCTAATGTTTGAAGTAATCCTGGGGTAGTCAGATCACTTTATCAATTCTGAGTATATTTTACTTGCTCCCCAGGAGGTCTCTTATCATTGTGCTCCAAAGCCGTCCTTTGAGGAGTCTCCAGAGCCGTGTGGTTAGGGATGGGCCAGGACAGGGTTAATCCTTTGTTCTCAGGAAGCATGTAGTCTAGTAATGGAATATGTAAAGATAAAAGCAGCTGCCATCAGCACGTTTTCTTCCAAATCAGCACTTTGATGTTGAATTCATTGTGGTTCAGTGAGAGCTGGGCCTTGTTGCTTTTCAGGGATGTAATGAGCAGTGTCTAATATGCTCATTATGCTAACTGTTACCAGACAAATTTCTGCATCTGAGCATATCATGACACCGCAGCCGGTTTTATGTCTGTGTGCACATGAGGCAGACATCTGCCAAGCAAACATCCTTAAAGTGTGTGCATCTTTCCAGTGAGTAAAATGGACACACGTTGATCCCTTCTCCACTCCAACAGCTTCTACAGTCTCAGAAGTCTGTTGCTCAATGCCTTCCTCTCCCCTCAAGGCCTTCATTAAGGTGTACACGTGCAGTGGCTTCAGGCCAGCCTTCTGCTCTGCACTCATTAGCTCATTCCGGCACACTGTGATTGCACAGGTACACAGCAGATGCCATTATTTGAGCTGGCATTTGCCAGCAATTAAAACACAATAACTATAGAGCTTGTCAAGACATTTTCTCTTAGTGGGATTGCTTGGTTTGTTTCCATATTGTAAGTGAAAATAGCTGCAAATCCTGCTGACGAACATTGACACCTCACCTAACGCACCAGTTTCTTTACATCTTGAGGGTTTTTGAACTTCCCAATCTCTGTCCATTTACAATATGTTTCACAGTATTTTGGAAATGTTTTTTCTTGTCAGAAATGAGAAATTTGCCACTTATCTGCCCCATACTGATGTTAAATAGTACAAGTACAGAGTAGCTAAGTAATGCTGTTGTAAATCCAGCCTTCTGGGGTTTCTTTTTCTGGCAGTGAAGTGCGTATGTTGGGGTTGGCTTTTCTTTTTGACATCCCATCACAGATGTTGTGAAATATCAAGTGTATCTTACCCCCACCTCTGCTGAACAATCAGAAGAGCTGAGAGAAGGTTATTTTATTCTTAATCAGAACATAATTGGAGGCTGATATTTTTCTTTTCCATAGTCTTAAGTAATTTCCCACTGCTTTAGTCCTCAGTAACAAATCTTGTCTTTGGGAGAAGTCAGACATCTTGTGCTGCTAGGTACAGAGAACACTCTTAGTGCTCCTCCAGGAAAGCTACAGCACCTGAAACTCACCACTATAATTCAGACTGCCCTGAATTCAGCCAACTCTCATCACACAAGGCCAAGACTTGTGCAACGTATTCTGTTTTTCTTTATCTGTTTCAGCCAATAAGATGGCTGAAGGAGAATTGCTTAATTGCTGCATTTGTTATCTAAGTGGGTCTAAGAATGAATGAATGACAATCAAGCGGGACTTTAGAGCAGAGTCTCATTCAGCAGTTCTGAGATAACTGGAAATGAAAGCAGGAACCTTCTTCAGCTCCATTGGACTCTGCCTGGGCCAGGAACAGAGACAAGGCTAAGAAAAATACATTTTAAAAAACATGTAAAATGCAAGAGGATTCCTCATTTATTTTAATTAAAGCACTAAAGAGGCCCCTAGGTCCAGCTGGATGCACTGAATTGTCATCTTGAGTTTCTCAGCGTAACATCAGTGCTGCATCATTTATGGAGGTGTATTTGCTTAAGAGTAGTCCTCGTTAAAATTCAATTACATTGAAACTATATAATCCCTCATTGTAATAACCTGATAAAAAGCCCTTAACTGCCACACCACGTGCCCATTTAGCAAGAAAATTAGCTCAGCAAAGCACATAGACTTAATTTAGCAATTAGGGTGCAGTTTGTATCAGGCTATTTCGATAAGATTGGGAAGCAATTTACAAGGTAGTTTTGCTCATTGCCGACTATTAAAGGCATGTCAATAGTGAACAGAATCCCCAGTGCAGATCCACATAGATAATGATGTATTTGTGCATTTCCAAGAGTAAAAAAAGCTAATATGGACAGGATCTTCTCTTTGTAGCCTATTTGCCTAATCAGTGTATTATATTTTCTTTCTGTGTTAAAAGGTGAAATAGATATGTGCTACAAAAACGTATTACAATGTTCCTACCAGCACCAGGGAATTGTCCTTGATTTTGAACTACTTGACTTTTTGAAAGGTTAGATGTTATGTTTAGGGTCAAATTCTCCCAAGTGTACCTTAGAAACATTGAGTGGAATATAAGTTTATTGACTATTTGCTAAAAAACAAGCTGTGGATTAAATGGGGCTCTGCTAGGATCTGCTTGTGGGTCTGGATAACTTTGACAGATTTATAAATTATGAGGAGATCATAGCCTGTAGGGCTTTCCACACCTTGATTTCATGAGGGGACTAAATTTTGTCAGTGCAATGAGAATATTTGTTGAGGGGTGATACCAGTGCCATGAACTGTATTTCTATAAGGTCCAAGAGAGTCGATGTTGTGAGAAACAGCTACTTACTTTTCATAGTTTAAGAAGGTTTATTAAACCTTATCGAAAATACAACAGAAGACTGAATAAAAAAAAAAAGGTCAGGGCGCCAGGAGCAAAAGATTTTCCCTGCCATGTGCTCAGCCCCCTCACAATGGAGGTTTTCCCTTTTTAACCCTTTAACCCCTCCCGAAGTTTCATCCATCAACCCCTTCTTCCCCGTCCAGTGGTGGAGATCTCTTCCTCAAATCCTGATTGGAGGTCAGACATCCCCATAGTGACAAGCCAGCCCTCCCAGATGTCCCAACCCCAGCTGTCCCTTGATAAGCACGCGAGGGGGTAAAACACAACTATAAATCTATAAAACTTTTCTTAACCTGTACATATGATTCTTTGTCTATTAATTGTGAGAGTCAATCATGGCATTACTCATCTATCACAACGTGATACTGTTGACCTCCTCTCTGCAGCTTTTATCACAGACCAGGTAAAAGAAAAGCACATCCCTACAGCTTACTCTCAGTATCCACCACTAGCAGCAGTAGTAGATTTTAATGGTATATGTGAAGAAGCTGATGATTGATAATTAAAGCTAAAAGGTCTCCTAGAAACAAAGTTAGTGATGAGCTCCCAAAGTTTTCAACACACAGAAGCCTACTAGTGCCCTTTGCCAGTGTAGTGGAGTAGTAAGTTTCAAACACGATAAAATTCAAGATAGTTCCAGGACTCCAGATGCAAACTGGGGAATTTTCAACTCAAGATTAATGGAGAAAAGTCCAAGGGGAAGCAAAATTACCCTGGTATTCTGGCTCCCAGAGCAGTCAATATCTGCTTTGACTGAGATCTGATGGGATCCAGAAAAGCTGGTTATACAGTGTCTTTTCACTTTGTCCTTTATTAGGCTGCCCAGTAGATGGCTTCTTTCCTTGACTTTTTGGTTTTTTATTTTTAAATTGATTTTTTAAACAATGTTTCATGACAAATTTCAGAAGCTCTTTCATGGGAGCCAATCAACGCAAGAGAGTTCTTCTCACTGGAGCTGTTTCTAACCCCACAATATTGCAGGGAAGGTGGCATGTGAATGCTTCAGGAATGAGAATACATTTCTGAGGTTATTCAGAGCATTTTTAATTCATATTCCTTCTAGCTATCTTTCAATTTATATTTAAAACTTCACTGTGGTCCCTTGCTGTTCATTTTGTTGTGAAGTGTTAATGGTTCTCTAGAAGTATACATTTTCTATTTGTATGAATGATTTTTATCTCTTACTAAGTCTCTTTGCCATGCTAATGAAGTGAATTACTAGCTTTAATTAATATAATTACTAGCTTATTTTCCTTGGTATTTTTTTAATAGCGGAATTGAAATTCCATTTGTTATTTATAAGTTTATGTAGGAACATAGATAGACTAATAGTTGTTCTGTTCTCATGTGCAATATCAGAATAACATAAAGGGTTACCAGTAATAAACTAATGCTGAACTACCAAAATGAAATAGCTAATTAAATGAAACTTTTGTGCATATTTTTCTACATATTTCTTTTTATGTGCAAAAGTATTATTGCATCCACAAGTACCCTTTTTTCACAGACAAGGTTTTACATCATGCAATTTCTGTTGGCAGGCAATGCTTGTATTTTTCCCTTGGAAAAGTTGAGTTGCTTGGCAGACATGAATCTGACTGAGCAGGGACTTAGTAGTAGACCACACAGCTGTTGACTTTGGGGGTCCTGTATAATTCCCAAAATTTAGGCTTTCATTTTAAAACAACTAGAAAACAAAACAAAAAATTTTCATCAGCCCTTGTAATTTTAGAAATACTCATGTGGGACTCTCACTGTGATTTTGCTCATTTTCTAATCTGAAACACTCACAAATAGGAAAATGCAAGCTGCATCTGCATGATTACCTGAGTTTTGCCAGTTTTCGATTAGGCCACTGTGGTTACACTATGAACCACTCAAAGTACAGAAAATCAGGGTTCCTCAGGTAGGCAGACTTGTTTTGACACAGAAGAAATCATTTATCAATGGCTCAGTGAATTCCTGTAGCCACAGCTCTAGGGGTCACAGCTGCTTAGAATCTCTGCTGAGCTCCTGTGATAATGATGAGCCTTTGCTCAAAGTATTGCCAGGTTTAAGTGATGCTCTGTAAAGTTTGCAAGTGAAAACTGGAAAGATATAAAGCAATTTGGAAACAGCTTGTCAGAAGACATAACCCACAACTTGTCTTGACTCCACAGGGTCTTTTTGTATTAGAAATTCTCTACTCTTTTGTCTTTATTGCTCCAAAAGAGGTTGCTCCTGTTGTGTCCATTCCATGACAGGTTGGAATTGACTGGTAACATGATCTGCCAAGGAGCAGCAAGAGCAGGTTTCTTTTGAGGGTGACAGCAGAGCTGGCAAGGCTGTGCCTTCACTGGCAAGGACATGGCCCCATAGTATCTGAAGAAGAACAGAGCAGATCTGGTCATGGTGGCTCACACAGGCAACCAGGCCACTAGGGCAGTCAGAGAAGTTGTGATGCCTGTGGGTACACCCAGGCTCTTCTTCCAGCCTGCATGAAGAGCCCAGGAAGAGCACCCCCCAGCTCTCAAACCACATCAAGTGAATTGTATCTGCCTTTATGTGCGACTGTGAAACAGCTTTTCCTCTCCAGCCTTTGGGCACTACATAAACAAATAGAATTAGCAGGCAAATAACTACAGCCTGACCTATTAAGAACCTCAAGATTTACTCTCCTACAGACATAATCAGCATCCCAAACATCTGTACAGTATAGTCCAGACTATACAAATTAACAGCACATCATTGACTGTGGTGTAAAACACTGCCAGTGTCCTGAGCTTGGACACAGTGCTTCCTTAGTCACATGTATCCTACCTTCTCCACCTAGAAAGTGAGGCAGGCAGAAAGGTTTAGATCCTGAACTCCTGTGTATTTGTAAATGGCTTTGAACACCATGGGTGAAAGATGAACTGAAGGGGACACTCACTGGAAGCTAGCACTTGAGAAGATGTGAAGTGGAAAGTTCTGAAACCTGGGCAAGTGACAAGAAGGAGCAAGGAATGAGAGAAGACCTACAACTGTGCTTATTCCTCTGATGATGTGCATCTAAAAAAGAGACAAAAAAAAAAAAAAAAAACCAGAAAGGAAGTGGTAGGCTGCCAAAATGGGCAGACCTAACTGATTACATCAAACAAATGACCTCCCCACAGTAATTTATGGGCTAATCTCTCACTAAAGATGCAACTTATCAGTGAGTAGCCAGTACAATTAGTGCTGCTTCATGTATCACTTGAGGTGCTGGGTCCTCGGCAGGACTTTCTCACACAGTTTGTTATTACAACCAATGAAAGTTTGCCTGGCCCTGCTTTCACCTGGCACAGGAATTGTTGCTCAGGGCTGAAGATCACAGGAGGTTTCTGCAGCCTAAGCAGGGATCTGCTTAATTGATAAGCTTGAGCCAAAGGGGCTGTACAGAGACATAAGCTGAGAACGGGACTCAAAACTCTATGAGCAGGACAAGTGATACACCCAAAAATGGAAAACTAGCATTTGCTAGGGAGCAGTCATACTAAGAAGGAACATGATCAGCTGAAAACTAACCCAAGCTCACTTTCTGTGTTGTCTTCTCAACAAAATGGGGCTTGAAAAATGGGCAGTTTAATGTTTTTGAACTGGAAGAAATGGGTTTGTGTATTTATGGCTTAACAAGTTAATCAAGATTTAATCCACTATAAATAGTCTTAAAGTGCTTAAGATACTATAAATAGGTAGCACAAGTAGCAAGGGATCTATATAGAATTCAGTCTGATGTTTTAAAGCATGAGGGAACCACTGCAGCAGCAGTGAAACAGTTAGCTCTCCTCCTTTCTTGCTATTATATATGCCCAAAGAATTGTCTGTAATTTAAAAGACCATAACACCTGGTTTACATTCCCTGAGTTAGAGAGATGAGCTGCTTCCACAGTTTACAGGCTAGTGGTTACAAATTTACCATTTGTTATGGTTCCTGAAGAGATCTTAATCATGTGCCTTTTGTGGAAGAGGTTTGCTGTCTTTCTAGGATGCTCTGAGATCAAAATGATGCCATTAGAAAATAAAGATCTAAATCTGTATACAGGGAGGGTTTGGATGATGGTTTTACTTTACAGAGATAAACACCAGCCTTAACAAAGAGTAGGTCTCCTTCTTTACCCTTTCTTTCAGTTTTCATTAGTGTCTAAATCTGCCAGCCTGGAACAGGTTCCTTTGTCAGAGAAATATAGCCAAAGAGATGATTCAACTTTGTGCTGCATGTGAAGTAGCTCAGAGCTGCAGCACTGATGCAGGAATCAATACAAAGGCATGGATAACAGGATGAGTGGGAAGTCTTTCACACTTTGCAGGTTTCCCCTGGGAAGTATGCTGCTGCTGCTGAGGAAATGATTGTTCTTACAATGGTGTTCGCTGCCAGCATAAAAAATTATGCTGAATTTGTCCTGCTTATTCTTACACTTCCATACGGCTTCATGGCTCCATATGATCTGTGGAGCAGATCAAAAGGCCACCAAGTGCACAATAGACTGTCAGCAAAATTGTGGGCTTCTCATTGCTCATGAGTGGAAGGAGCAATTTTGAAGTCAGCAGGATGAGGGTTTTGATGAGTTCCATGGAAACTAGCAGGTAACACACGCCCTACTTAGAAATAAGAGTGCACTGGAAGGATACAGAGACAGTGCTTTTCTGAAATCCTATCATACAGAACTTGTTGCAGATATTTTTTCTGCCTAGAAAGGGAGGGGAAAAGTGTCCATTTTTATTACAAATGCCTCCCAGTCACTGACTTTTTCCTGGATCAAAGGAGTGAGATCCTCCTTTGGAGGTATGGAAGTAACATTTTTCCTGTTAATTTTTGTAAAGCAAAATGGAGAACTACAGGTTCCTTTTTTAGCCTGCATATTTCCAGGTTTGAAAAGACTTCAAGAAGTGTCTTGTGGCTTTAAACCAGGAGTTGAAGCAAATGGGAGTAAATCCAGTCTGAGGCTATAATGCTAAGAAAAGAAGGGAAGTCAGGAAGGGAATATAGACATAACTGCCTATAACTTTTGAGTGTTAAACCATTGTTTGTGTTTGATTTCCGTTTCCATGCATGTCAGTTCACATCTGTGTCCTAGTTCTAATTCTGTCCCTGAGACAATGGGATATTGCCAGCATTTCAATCCTTCTGTAAGGCGAGTTTCAATGACTGCCTCAGCAACTGCCCCCTCCAGCTCAGAACAACTTCAGGGAAGCAGAAGGATCTGGCATTTGGAGGCAAAGCTGTGCTGCTTGTTCCTGAGGATGCTAATTTCTGAATGCCTAATGTAAGGTGCTTCCAAGCCTTAGTCCACTCTCTGTGCTTGTGCAATATTCACAGTTGTCCAATGGGATGCACAGAAGCCACCTTGGGCAGAATTTAGCCTTGTCATTTCTGAGACCTATGAGTGCAGATATCTGCAAATGTCTTCACAAGTAAGTCCATAACAAGTGATTGATTAATTATAAAGTGATGAATTAAGGAATAATTCAACATTTTTCATGGCAAAAGGAATAGGTTTACTCAATAAAATACCCAAACATAGGTTTTACTACAAACAAAAGAATTAACTTACCACATTCCTCAAAATAAATTTGCAGAACATTTTGTTCCAAGATGTTTTAGGGATCAAAGAAGGGTTTGTTCAAAAGCAGTGAAACACTAGATCATTCAGCTAGATCATTTGGGGTCTATTAACCCTCATGGTCTAGATACAGCCTTCAACTCAGCAAGTCTTAAAGCTTATTGGCACCCAGGTGGGTGTTTTCTGTGAAGTCAGACATACCAACACTATTCTGATCTGCATCAGCTGCTAGAGAGGGATAGAGAGTTAAAAAAGGTGTCAATCTGACCCAGCACAGTTTTACTTGCACACTGCAGTCCTTAGATTCAGTATTAAATACCCTTACCCTCTCTAGCTCTGAAAATGCCAAATATAACATTCCAGTTTCCTCTTTCTACTGCTAGACAGCTGCTGCTTCCTTTCTCCATAAAGAGTTTTAGTGTGGTTCAGCCACATTTTGGGCTGATGTAAGGGCTTCTGGTCCTAAGGGTAACAGGAATTATTCACTGTTTGCTCCAAAGCGTTTGCAAGCTGGGTTGTGTTGTTTATCCTCCACTGTATTAGGAAAAGATATCTTTTGACTGCTGGCATTTCAAATACAAATCACTGAAAATAATCCATGTCCTCAAGGAAAAAAACCAAACAATTAAACATGTGGTCCTATAATCTTCAGCAGAGGATGGCCTTTCCATTCCACTGAAGGGCAAGGGAAAAGCCATCATTTATACTGAGAAGTGTGGAGTGGTGCGGTGGAAAACATTACTCCAAGAGTAAATTAATTCTTTCATATTATTTAGACAATACTGATTTCTAGATTACAGATCTACTTTGTGGGCATGGCATATTTGCACTGCTTTCAGCTCATATCAGCACACTGTTGATCTCTGGACTGTCACCTCCACACACTTGGAAGATCACAGTGCACAGAGGTGACAAATAGTCCTGTCTCAAGGAAAGTTAAAAAGTGCCTTTTTCTTATTTGATTACTTCTTTCTTGCACAGAGACACGTTGTGGCTCAGAACTAAATGAGCATTAAAGTGTGAAATTAATTTCTGATTTTCAAACAAAGGGGGAGATGGGACCATGTAAGAACAAAGTATATTCACAGTGAAGACATTTCAGAATACCTCATATTGTCCTACTCTGTCAGTGCCATTGCACCTACAGGACCACCAGCTTCTCCCATTTAATAGCTGAGAGTACATCATCTGACTGTGGTCACAGTAAGATCTTACTCCAGCTCCAACTTCAAAACCCTTACCTGGAGATGAGAGTATTCTACCACTGACTGCACCAACAACAAAATGTAGATGTGGTCTAGATTAAACCAGCCTCAGATGTCTGTGGCAGGAAAGATCTCAGCAGTGCTGCACATCTGATTTTGAAAAGGAATAAGGTTTGGACCATTTGGGGCAGAGGAGAGCACAGTCCACAATGATGATTTGGGCAGTTTCAATAACACCTTCCACCCTATTTCTTTGTCAAAGATGTTGAGCACTCTTTTGCTTCAGACAATAAACTCATCCTTGCTTATAACTGAGAGACCAACTTTGGTGTTGGGAATCTTTTACAAGACTCAGGCTGTTAGGCATGCTTCCAACACTCCTAATTTTTGTTCAGTTTGTCTTACCCAAATGTTTCTATTTAAGAGTAAAGAAATTAGGTCAGGAACCCATAATGACCATCCCTGGATTTTTGTAGTTTCTCTGTGAAAATGCTGTGAGCTCGACCTTCCAAAGCAACAATACTTTCTGAACAGAACAGTTGTAGCCCATTTCCATCTGGATCCATATGAAGTGGACTGAGAGACAGAAAATAAGCTCACTGCAGCTGTGTTGACTCAGATTTCTTGACCTCCAGGAAATCCACTACACCGTCTTTCAGAAAATGTTTTTTGACATCTTCCCTGATCATCACCATCCACTGAGGAATTATGCACCAGACCAGTAATTCCCACATTTCGCTGGTCAGGTCATTGATGCAGCTACTGCTGCTGATTTGATATTGTCCAGATTTTACTTTTCCCTTCCTTGTGAAGCTGGTGCATCAGTGCAAACACACTGGGATTCTGTAAGACTAGGAAACCTTTATTTTTGTAGACCATTGCCACGCAGTCTGTGTTGTCTACATCAGGAAAAACAGTAGTCTCCCACCCTGGTCCAACTCAAAAGCATCAGCACATCTGCCCAATGTCTGCACACACTGTACTTTTTCCTCTGAAATTCCTGTAATTCTGGGCTCAGAGACACCTGCATAGCTGCCTGGTGACTGCATGGCAGCAACAAAGAATTCAGGCTGACATTTCAGTAGCAAAATACAAGCCCTTAGGAAAAAAAAAAAATGGATGAAGCGTCAGAATGCACCTCCCCTGTGATAGATTATTCACCTTGTCTTTACACTGGAAACTGAGGTGGAAACTGAAAAATTCAGTCATGCTTATTTACCACAAGTAATAGAAGAGTTAAACAGAGAAGCCTGGTTTTCTAATTGTGGCTTTTGCATCTGTCATCCCTTCCCTCCCTTTCCTGTTCTAGTCAGAATTTTCCTTCCCTACTGTCTGTGACAGGTCCCAAAAAATTCTGGACACTGAGGGATGTATCTGCCAATTCACAGGGTGCACAGGCCCATGCCAAGCACTTTGCCAGAAGAAGAAAGCCTGTACAGTTTCTTCTTATACAAGAAGCCCAAGAAAAGCCATACTAACAGAACACCAGATCCTTCTTTCCTGGCACAGCAAACACACTTCCCATGAGGAGAACCTCACACAAATTTTCAATCCAGCCAGAAAACCTCCTATGTGATCAAAGACAGGTGAACACCATACATGCAGAGTGTGCAATGAACATAATTAATCCCTCTTTTTTTGAGCAAGTAAAAAAGCTTTTTAGAAACACAGGACAAGTTTCTGTCTGACAAGCTATTTCTTGCATACCTAAAACAGAACAACTCCATCTCCCTTTGGGGTTTTACTGGAAAAGGGCCAGTGATTTCCCATAATTAAATACAATTGCTTCAGTTGTATGGACACTATCAATAAAGAGCCATGCTCCTCCTGCAAAACTCATCAGTATTTAAAATGCAACAAACACACTGCATTTTAAAAAATATGTGACATTATTATCAATGTTATTGGGGAACTTCCTTTTATTTTGAGCTTTATCAGAAATGAATTTTTGTAGGTTTCTTCTGAGATCTCCTCTTTATGAAATGTGTTTTGTGAAAAGTAGCCATGATAGTAAGAATTTCCTTTGAAAATATTATCACCAGGGTTTTTAAAGATTTGTGATTTGCTTTCATTCATTCAGTTTCATCACTAAACCAGGATCTCTCATCCTTTATACTACACTGATGCAGTATTCCACACAGACCTGGCTTTGTTTTAATGCCATGTAATGCAAATTTAAATTTCCTCTGAAGCGATTTCACGGTGGAAGTTATCTCATATAAATACACCATCAACTAGCCATATACATTTCTAATATCAGTAGAATCTTGTCGTTTGGCAGTTGATCAGACTTACCCTTCTACAGCTAAATTTATTCATGGTTGCTATGTCAGTCTCTCCCTACCTCTGAAGAATTTCTTCACTCTTTTTTATTTTTTTAAATCAGGGACTCTGCTGATTCCATCAATCCCTATACCCAGATGAGTTAAGTTTTAGCTACACCACATATCTGAATATGTGGATTTCTAGCACTGCACAGGTTTCCACATTCTCTGAAGCTTGAATAAAAAAATAAGTCCACATAGTTATAAGCTTTTGCTCAGAAAGCAAGATATAATTGGAATTTGTCATGTTGGTGTGGAGAAGTCTATAAAGAATATCAGGAATATTCAGTGATTCTCTTCAATTTATCCTTTCAAAGTCTCTTTTTCTTTTGTGTTACTCATATTGCCCTTCTACTTAACTGTAATTTTCAGTGCTACATGTTTGCAGTTTGTACACAGAATGATACAGCACTGAATTGAACTCTAAATAATTTCAAGTCTACATAGCTACAAAAACTGCATAACCCAAGAGGCCATTGCATTTACCAAAAGGGTGTATTTCATAAGAATAAGCAACTTCAACTGCAGAAATGTTCCCCCTCATGTTTTAGCTTCAGCTGCTTGCAATATGATGGAAAGCAGATGTCTTGCTACCAAGAAAACATTTCCTTCTCAAATGACGTGGTAAAATATTTGGAGTGCACTTCAAAGGACTTGAGGTAAAGATTTTAAAAGAGCTGTGTATAGAAAGAAGAAAATATCTTGTGAATTTTTGAGATGGGAAAAGATAAAATAATTGTGCCAAAGCCCAGAACACTGCTTTACAATCATTTTTAAGATTATGAGGTTTCATTTGCCACATTTTATTTTCAAGATGCGTCATTAATTCAAGCAGCTGAAATTGTTTTATTCTGAAACCTTTTTAGTGCAGGCACCTCATCCTCTTCTTCTCCTTCCAAAATAGACACAGAACAAAGCAACTCAGGAAGTCAGTTTGTTGATTATACTGATTGTATCTTAGAACTGATAGAAAGTCCATAATATTTTCAGCTTTTTATGGCTTTTCATTTTTAGTTCTGTCTCTCTGTCACCTTCCAGACTGAAAAGAACTTTACTGTGAGCAGAGTACTGTAGTGGAAGATTTTTTTTTTTCAAATTAGCTGAATCTAGATTGAAATTACTTCTGGGTTCTATTTAGTCAGTTTGTGTGCCTGGCTGTCAGGACGCTTAATAAAGCTCCGCATCTAAAGAGCAAGAGAGGCAAAAGTGAACACAATTCAGCAAAGTCCTGAAGCTAAGCAAAGAGCACAAGCAGGTCTGCTTTCTGTTCATTAAATAACTTACCTTTACTCAACCTCAGTCTACGCCTCTCTAGATGGCCCCACTTACTTCTGTGCTCTTTATTTTGGGCTTTGTTATTTTGAGATTCTGCGTGCCATATCTCTGCCCTCACACCAGGCCCATGAGTTTTGCAAAAAGAGACTTAAATTACAGCAGCATTCAACTCATGTAATGTTCAATATCTGCAGTACAGATGGCTGCACTGAAGACAGTTTCCCTCCAGTCTCAGTCACTGGACACGAGTGACAGTGAAGATTAATTACAACATCCAGCTCAGCTGTAGATGTGTATGTTGCAAGTGTTAGCATTTGTCCAGATTAATCCTATCCCCAGTGTCTGACTGAAAAATCTATCTTTGATTCTGTTCTTGTTAAACATAATTTCCATGTCTACTTCTTTCCCGCTTGCTGTCAATGGAAACAACTTTCTTCTCCCACTCCCTTTTCCCTACTCCCACCTTTTGTGGACACACATGGCCATCACATTCTGTAGGACTTGGGCACGTCCTGGAGCAGAGGTCAATGACATATTTTCATGAGCATTTTTACAGGCAAAAGGACATCACATCTTCCTGGCAGGACACTAAAGTACAAAGCCACTGAAGGGTTTGCCACTTACTCCACACATGAGCACTGTCCTGAGCTGAAGTTAAAACCAAACAACTTTTCCTTTTCCTTTGCTGAATGCATCAAATTCAGAAGCTGAGATGCAAAAATACACATTAAATATTTCACTGAAATTTGATTTCATGTTTTACTTTCTCAAATGTAATAGCTAATATGATAGCAAAAATCCCAATATTTACTTTTGACCAGATATCAGTCTCCTGTTGTCCCAGAAAGCCTCGTGTGCTACAAGGACTGTTGTCTGTCCAACACTAGAGACAATGGGATGGGGATTTTCAAAGCTATCTGCAGAGCATTTAGACCTTCAAAAACTCCATTGAAATTATTTCTATAGGCATTTTTTTCACTGCAGGATTAATTATTTTCGATAATATTAAGTCCCCTCCAAGGCCTCCACTGATCTTCTTCAGGACAGGTGGAATATTAAAATTATAGGACCAATCTATATAGTTATTGCTCCAGGGATAAATGGGCAAAACTTGGGTCTGCATAGGAATAAATGTATTCACAATGCGAAACACTGTCTCAGAGGAAAAAAATCAGTTTAGTTTCCAAGATCATACACCACCTGTTTGAATTCCCCTGCTGGGATGAGCAGAATCCCAAAGTCTGCTGCTTCTACTGCCCTTTCTGATTTGCTTTGCCATATGCAAACACTTTCTCCCACATGAAAAGGAGATTTTCCTCCTTTCTCTTTCGTTTATTCTTTGTTCCTTTTTTTTTTTTTTTTTTTTTTTTGCCTAAGTCATAGTTACAGATCAAAGCTATTCTCTTGCTTCTGGAAAAAATAAAAAACTTTCATTCCTCTCTGTTTATCCATATATGCATATATTTATATGCATATATATATATATAAAATTTTCTGAGAATTGTTTTTACAGTAGTACTGAAAGAGGAAAAAATCTATTAGGAGAAAAATATAAAATTTTTGTTTTCACTGTATAAAACTGTTACATGTTAGTATTATGTAAGACTGCAATTCATGTTTGTGCAGTGGGTCCCATCACACATTATGCATGTGTCATTCCTAAAGGCCAACCTGAATGTCTCCAACATGAAGCTCAGTTTTTAGTCTTCTCCTGAAGGACATTTCTGTAACTCTGAGTTCTTTATCATGTATGACAACTGAGTGACCAAGAGGTGGATGCGTTCAAGTAAGGACTGCCTCAACTTCTCAGTCTTATCTCTCAGGTTACAAATTTTACAGCAGGTTTTGTCAATAAATGAACTGAGATTTTAACAACTGAGCTGAAGTGTAAGGATATGGTAGATATGTCTGAGAAATCCAAACAATCTGCTGACCTTGGAAGTGAAAAAGTTTTGTAACCCAAGTGCATAGTTTGAATTCTTTATGCATTAACACTGATACATAAAAAAACATGAAAGAAAAATCTCTTGGATGAAGAATGCCCAGCTGAGTTCAGGCACATTGCATATAGATTAATAATTTGGATGTCCTTCAGAAAGTTCATCTGAAGACTTCACAAACCCCTGAGTTTAAGACATTCTCCACTCATAATAAAAAATGCTTTTTTATAAACCACAAGAATTTTGTTATTTTTCAGGCTTCTCTAGGGAACCCAAATAACACATTCAGAGGAAAAGGCACCTGTTCAGACCCTTGTCAGGGTGGCCCCAGATCCTGCTCTGCTCTGTGGTCCAGGGGTGACACCCATCCAGAGGAGTTAATGGGTGCTCTCCCATCTCTCTGGATCACCCTTCAGATTGAGGGTATCACTGCTCAGAAGTATGGGAAACATTATGGGATGCAGGGAAAAAGCATTTCAGGACTCCACAAGACTCACTACGGGATGCTTAGGTGAAGAACCAAAGGTGAGGAAAGGGATGGATCTAGGTGACTTGGGAACACACATGGGAAAACAGAGGTAAAAGTGAATAAAATGGGCTGATTGATGATATACAGTTTGCTGTTCAGTGCACTTTTATGACTGTGCATGGTGCTCAGCAAAGTCTGCTTTATGTTACTAATTACCTTTCTAAGGATTTTTTCTATTATATGGGTATATGTGGGGGTCTAGGTGCCAACAGCTGGAGAGAGATGCAGGCTCAGAGGGCCAGGTGTCAGTGGTGCGAGCAACTGGAGGAAGTACAAATGTGTAAGAAAGTACAAATGCATGAGTGAGTATGTGAGCTTTAGTAAATATTGAGCCAGGCTTGCTGGTGAAATGGCCCGGGGATCAGATGTGCTTGTGTTTCTGAGGGGGAAGCCATGCAAGGAGCTGAGTACCAGCCGGGCCAGGGGAGTCCCAGTCAGCCACTGGTGACCTCTCTGGATGTACCCATGGATTTATGTATGTGGGAGAAATGGGGCTTTGCCAGCAGCTGCAGAGGGGCTCTGGAGCTCCAGAGTTCCTGTGTCCAGGTGCTGGGACCCAGGGATGTTGGGATCCAGGGGGCAGGTACTGCGTAAGGCCAGCTGCTGGACAGACACATGCGGTACAAATAGTGACATGTATACATACATAGATCTCCTGCTCATGGACCTTCCCCCTGATCAGCCAGGCAGGAGAAGACATGAACCTGCTGGGTCTGTTCATGCTTGTGCCAGTGCTGATTAGCCTGTCTGTGCTGATCTGTGTGTCCAGTTGTCTATTTATTCATTCTAGATGTGTGTTTCTGTGTGGGTGTCTGCTGGGAATCCATGCAGAGCTGGGGAGTGTGGAGCTGTGACAGCCTCACCTCTATCAGATCACTGGATTTCATATGTAAAAGCACAGAGACAATAATTTACATTTATTTTACTTTAGAAATGGGACTTGTAGTAGGAAACATTTCTCTCTGAGTTTCTCTGGAATCATTATCACTCCTGCTGAAGGTTTTGCTAGCCCGGCTTCTGGAGTGAAGAGTCTGCCATACTCAGTAATAATAATATCAACATAGTGCTTACATTGCAAACTCTGCCTGAAAATCTCTTTGAAAATATCTGCTAATTAGTTCAATTAATTAATACAATTAGTCTGTAAAAACACTACACATTCCTCAAGTCATCCACTTGTAAAGCATTTCCCTTCTAACTTTTAAGGACTAAAAATATAACTGCATTCAATTCCCTTAATACCTGTCATTCTTACTCTGTGCCAATTAAGAGCTGACATATTCCTACCTAACAACTAGAAACAGAGACAGGAGAGGAGGAGGGAAGATTGTTTTACGGTATTAAAAGTAATGTAATTAAATATTTGTTCAGGAGTAATTGTGCATAAATTGCATGAGAATTAAGTTTCATATCATTAGTACATCTTAATTAGTGTCTTTTCAATGATCAGTGTTTAACTCACAATTGTTTTTATTTTAAATGAGGTACTTCTTCATAAACCCACTACTTAAATCCATTGCCCATAACTTTTTCTCTCAGTACTAGAACTGATGTTTTTGATGTTATTAAATGTCTGCAGATGCCCACTACAATTTCCCAGTCATAACATCTCAACACATTCTTCATAATAAGTGAAGATTAATAATTTTAGTATTTCTTAACTTTAGTATTTCTGCCTTAGTTTTTAGAATATTTTTATATATCTATTAAAAATATTAAAAAATGCAGGGTGAAGTAGACATGCACCTAGCTGGAAGCAGCAGTCTTCTCTAACTTTTGGAGATGAAAGGTTAATTACATCATGGAAAGGCAATACAGTATTAAATAATAGAACAGGAAGATGTGAATTAGGCCAGAGCATCTTTTGATCTGTATGATGGAGCACAGTTATAACAGCTGCATCAGAGCTACCTTGGCTGCTGGAGGTCATCTGGTCAAGTATTGCTGAATCATGCAGAAACAGGCAATTTTATGGATAATAAAAACATTAATAGAGTTTTGTATAAGCATATGGCTTCCAAGGAGCAATGACTGACTCATTATCTTCAGAAATATAAAGTTTTTGGCAGCTCCTAAAAAACAGATTTCCATCTGTAACTAAAGTTGCAATTCAAGAGAGTAAAGTCTATGTCTTGGTCACAGAGATGGTGATAAATTGCCACTGAAAAATCTGTAGGAGGACAAGTAATTAAAAAAAAAAAACCAAACAACCAACCAAGCCAAAAGCCAAAAAAACCTCACAGGTCAGTGTACTCAACATGAGATTTTGCACGTTTCTCTTTCCATATGCAACTTTCCATATGTTAGCCATGCATATCCATGTCCCTACATTCAATATGTCACATCTCCATTTCTATTTTTCATCATTTTAGTATGGAAAATTTTTAATCTTGTAATCTTGGTTCTTTGCTGAAAAAATGGGATGGCAGACAACTGTTAACAATTATCTAAGAATAACTGTATTGACAGTTCTTATTAATGTGTAGTTTTGCAAGTGATTCTGAGAGTATAAGAACAGCTCTTCCGAATCAGACCATAAGTGCATCTAGCTAAATAGTCTCTAAGACAGCAAGGGAGCCTGAGATTTTCAATTGATCCACTCTCTTTGTATTTCCCAGTATGCACACCAGTTTTACTAAGAATAATAGCAATCACAGCCCTGTTAATCCCCTCTAGTATTTTGTTTATGAATATGGGGTCCATGAATCTGCCTAGTTTCTTATTCAGCATTTTGATGCTATCTACTTCTTGAGCTTCCTGTGCCAAAACTGTCGCAGCAATTTCAGTTATCATTACACCTAGTTGAAGAAAATAACACCTCCACGATCCCATTGATGTGTCTTCATCAACACTTCATGTTTAAGAAGTTCATGTCAATTGTTAGAAACACTTTAGAAAGAGTAGCTGATGAAAGTGACTTTCAGTAGGCCAGCACCCTTTTGCCTGAATACATTCATTGAAATAATAGCAAAGCTGAACCCAGATCTTGGAAGTCTTTGTCCCTAGCCACTGTGTTGAGCCACTCCTACTGTTCTGTATTTGACAGGCAGTGCAATCACAGAGGAGGTGAGAAATAGGAGGAGTTAGGTAAGCTGGTGGTTTCAGGTTGAAGGTGAAACAGCCCTCAGAAACTGCATGCCATGTCCTCAGAGCAACACAGCTTCTGCTGAAAACAAGGTGTCAGTGAGCATAAAGGAAAAGATTGAGAAGTGGATGTGGTAGTTATAATGGGACTGCAAGATGTCATCCCAGTGTAGGCATGGGAGACACAGACACTCCACTTTCTTTGGAGTATATCCAAGAAAGCTGAAATTAAAGGCCAGTTTGAAAAGAGCTACTAGGACAAATTGAGACTGACAAGATGAGCTTAGCTCCTTTAGCCTCACGAAACATGAGGGTGAACTGAATGACCTGCTATAGCATCTTCCAGCCTTGGTTTCTTCTGTTTGAGAGCCTGAGAAATGCTGAAAACACACAAAGTAAATATTCATGAAGGAGGGAAGCTATTTCTGCTAAAGCAACAAGTTAACTTTTTAAGTTAAAGCAGAAAAAATTGATGTAAATTGGCTAAGTCAAAAATTAGGTTTCCAGCAAAATCCTGGAACAGTCTTTCCATAGCAAGAATAGGAACAAAACAAATAAGTTTAAGAAGCAGTTAAATCATGTTATTGAAAGGGTAGATAATGAAGTTACCTGTAATCGCTGAAGGCCAGATTTGGTGATCTGGGTATTTTTTCTGAGGACTGACAGCTAATCATCAGATGCTTATCTTCAAGGGATAACATCCAATGTTACTCACACCTGGAATGGAAACCAATATTGCTTAGTAAGACAGCATGAGCCTTCTGTGCAATCCTGAGACAAAAATGAGGAGGCAAGAGCAGCGATTATCTCACCCCATTCTCCCTCTGGGTTCATTGCCCCGTTGCACCCTGCTTTGATTGCTTCAGTGCTAAATCTGATGGACAGCATTCTAAAACTGATCTGTGGACATTCTTTCTAAAACTATTGTGACAGGTGCCTGCTTCTGTACAAACCTCTTTGAGAAATACTCAAGAGGCTAGCAGAAACCTTTTCCTTCAAGAACTGCAAGGACTTTAAAAGCTACTCATTTTATAAGAGCTATTATTTCAATGATAACTAAATAAAAAATTGGACATAAAAAACCCAGGTATTTCTTTGGCCATTTTATTTTTATTTACTTTGGACTTGAAAACATGGAGATATGACAGAGCAAGAAAAATCAAGTTAGGAAGATACTCAGAAATTAAATGACCAACCTTGATCTTAACTAAGATATCAAAGAATAAAGTTCTGGTAATCTTCTACATCATGTGTTATATGCTGTCAGTAGTGTTAATATGTGTGTCTTTTCACACTCTGACAATATCCTCATGCTGCCATGTTCGTATGTTAATAGTTTCCTAAAAATTTTCTCTCAGCCACATTTTCAATTCACCAAGAACAAAAGGCAAGTTTACTTTTCTATATGGTCAGCAGCCAGACTTTTCAGTTATTCTATTGAAATAAATCAGATACCATTAATGTGGTTCAGGGATGGTCATATCCTACAAAATGCACAAGGTCCAGTAATTCGTAATGTAATACCTAATATTAAAACCTCAGATAAGTACAGCACTGTGCTGTACTGTGCTTTCACTTCATGTTATGGTTTAGTTAGGGACCTTAGACTGCCAAAACATTGGTCTTTATATCAATCTGATTATAAGTCATTTACAAGGCTCAGTTCCACTTTCAGAGTCAGCTGGAACCTTAGCACTGACTGCAGTGAGACTACAATCTATCAGCAAGTCAATATTAAAAAGCAAGTAACACATGCACTGCTTTTACTTGTAATATTTGATTTAAAGAATGAAGAACAGGATGTGAAAGAAGTGAGAACAAGATGTGTGTGCAGAAGTGGAAGAGAGATAGAGATATAATTACTGATAGGAAAAAGCTGTAGGATTCTGAAAGTGATATTAATGAGACAAATGCAAAGAGAATCTTCATATTTTGCCAGTGGAAAAATACAGTGCTTTTGTAATGGTGGATGTTGAAACCCCACCATCACCAAGTGGATTTGAGATAAAACACCTCCACAGAGAGGATAACCTCACAGTTGTGTCAGGCTGGGGGATGGTGTAGATTCTCTATTCGATACTTCAGCTCCCGCATTCTGCCATTCTGTCTATCAGATGCGTTCACTTCCCTCTTTTGTGAGACCTATAATCATTCCATTGTACTGTGCACTGCTAATCTCTTGCTGCAATTTCTGAAATCTGTGAAATCACTTTTTATGCAGTTCATATTTCAAATCTCTTCAAGGTAGATTTGTGGTTCTGTATAAATCTTTTCCCCTTGTATGAAACGTATCAAAAAACAAGATGCAGTCACGAAATGTTCCCTTTACTGGATGACTGTACACATTCATTTGATTTTTATCTTTCTGAAGACAAACTTATCATCACATTCTCCCAGGAACTTGTAGTGAAAAACTTGAAATACTTTCTTTGCATTTTTATGAAAGTTATGATAACATTCCTATGACTGAAGCACAGCTCTGCCTTATAAAATAGATGAAATACAATGTTCCTCATGCTTAGCAAGATGTATTAGGAGGCATGAATAAATGATCGCAACAACTTGCACTACAGGAGTCACGCAGCAGCTTGTCCCATTGTTGTATCCATACCCTAAGTGGCAGCCTACCAAAGGGAGGATTTTATATAAGCCTATTACTTCTGAGGTTTGTTGATTTTACACAAAAGCCCTCCTCCACACAAAAAACCCCCCAGCACTATTGCACTATAGTGAATTTATTCCCACTTATGATTTCGGTAGACTTAAAGGAATGGATGATGAGGATAAGGCAAACATGGACCTTGAGGAGTTTTATCTTTCCAACAATATGATTATCATACATTACATGATGCGGTATTTTAGGGGGTTTCTATTACAGATCAGTTTCTAAATATCTCATTCTTGGTTGTTATTTCCTTGATGATTTCTGTGTGGTGATCTTCCCCTTTTGGGGGATCCAGACCCTAGCAGTATTAACAATTACTTAGTGTTTGTCTCAGATGCTTAGGTTACAGCACAAAAAGAATAAACTACCAGTACAACAAAAGCCATCACTGTTTTATTTCTTCTGTTTCTGGATCTCAACTGAATAAAATGTTCTAATGTACTATGTCTACATGGTGGACATTTACTAGATGTGTATAATGTGCAAAATCTTACAACTCACCTGGTATACTGAATTGTCTGCAGTGTTCTACTTTCAAATTTAACCAGTCCTGACTATTTGCTCCAAGTATAAAATGCACTTTCTTATCCCAGTCACTATGAAGGAAACTCTGAGCTTTTAACGGGACCTGTGCTATTCAGACATATAATTTTGCCCTTACAAATTTTTCTTTAAAAACTTTAAACAAAGCAACCTAGGAAAGTTTCAAAATAGTCATTTCAAACAAAGCTTCCACAACTAATATGAGAAATTGCAGAAAATTATAGCTATATTTTAAATCCCTCAACAATTTTTCACAGGAAACCCAGAAGAACAGTTTTAATT
The DNA here is from genome assembly GCF_027477595.1 of Haemorhous mexicanus. Lineage (NCBI taxonomy): Eukaryota > Metazoa > Chordata > Aves > Passeriformes > Fringillidae > Haemorhous > Haemorhous mexicanus. The sequence continues at coordinate 30,486,208 of NC_082343.1, forward strand.
TAACTGACATATTTGATATGTTAGCAATGAATTTTTGCAAAAGGTACTAACTGATTTATGGTTTTAATCTGTCTACAGTGAGTGCTTTATGGAAATCGTACAAATTGTGGGCTACTCCTTAATGCATCTCTAACAATGATAAATTAAAAAAAAAATCAAACACATAAAACCCCACTCTATTTCTTCTTTTTGAATGAAAATTAGCATGAGAATGAAAACAAAAACATTGAATGTTGATGATATGATAAAAAGCAACCTTAAATCTTCTAAAATTGCATTAACAGACAGAAGCTGTTTTTTCTCGCTTTCTTATTATTCTTTTTCAGAAAGTTCAAGGTGTCCTGTCAGTGTGACAAGTGCAGAAGAGTTGACTAAGCCAGAAATATCTTAATGAATCAAAATGAAAGGATAGTATTATCTATAGGTAGAAAAAAAGTATTTCCTGTTGTGAAGAAGTTCAAGTTTTGCTAAAGGAAAATTCTGGAGAGGCAGATATCCCAGGGACAGGTATCCCTGTCACAAATCACAAGATTTGTGACCAAAAAGCAAATTTTTTCAGCAGGTTTTAGTCGTTGTTTCAATGTTTAGTTAATGGCTATTCTCTAGGTAAAAAGAGTTTTTGTGCAATTTTTCAGTGTATTTTGGGATTATCATGAATCAACAATAACAATCATGCACTGAAGTTCCCACAGCAAGGAGCTGGACCAGTAAGTACACATCAGGACCAGCAAGTAAAAAGTCACCAAATGCATCCTAAATCCATGAATATACAAAGTTTCATCTCAGAGGAGTTACAATTGCTTTAAATACAGGAAAGAAAGTGGTGTGTCCCTCTTCCCACCTCTCCTTCAGATGTATCACAGAATCATGCAATAGCCAAGGGATATTCTGTGCCATAGAATGCCATGCCCAGTAACTGGGGCAGTTACTAAGAAGAGAGCTGGTCATGGCTGGTTATTGGTCACTGGGTGGTGAGCAATTGCACTGTCCATCTCTTGGTTCTCTTGGGTTTTGTTATTCCCTCTCTCATTATTGTTATTGGTTTGTTATTGTTATTGGTTTGTTATTGTTATTACCACTATTATTTTTATTATTATTATTTTCAGTTATTAACTCATTCTCATCTCAGCCCATGAGGTCTATCTTTTCTTTCTGATTCTCCTTCCCAGTATGGGGGTAAGGGGAGTGAGTGAGCAATTGACTGGCACTCAGACGATAGCTGGGGTTCAACCATGACAAACAGTAAATAAAAAAAAGCCCTAGGCACAAACCAAACCTAAAGGATTTCAGTCCCAGTACACATGAAGAGGAGCATAAGACACCTAAGTAGCCACAATAATGTTAAATTAGGGTGAAACTAGATTTAAATATTCCAGATTGTCCTTCTATATAATGGAAACATTTTCACCGTATCTACATTCATCAGCGTCTAAACCAGGCACAGGAAAGAAATAAATCCTTGTTAAGAATCTTATACTTATGAAAGTATAAGATACTTTTATTTTCCATATAAGTAATGGAAAATAAAAGTATCTTATACTTTCATACGTTTCATGATCAGCAGTGTGGACTTCTTTTGCAATTGTTTATGATGTACATGACCAATCAATTCTTTAATGGTTGCAGATGGGTAATGCTGCTGATTTCAGAGTACATGATCTTTGACAGCCTCTGTCACTGGGTTATGATCTGCTTTCTTCTATCTTGGTGTCTGAGACCAAGGAGCCCACAAATCAGGGTTAGCTCACTGTGGCCCCAAGCAAGAACTGCTAACTGTATGATGCCCCTGCTACTGCTCATTTTTGAATGAAAAAGAACTACAGGGATTCAGAAGCAGAAAATAGTTAAAGTAAAAAGCCTGATGGCTTTATCCTACACCACAACACCTGTGTTTCCTCTTCCCTTGAAATACCTGCTGCAGGCAAAGCAGCACAGGTTGGGTTTAATTGCTCCTGCTGTCTACCATAAAATACATCATGCCATTTTTTCAACTGAATAATGGAAGCAGAAGCATGATTGATAAAGAGATAAGCCAGGTTAATTGGCTTTATTTCAACAAACATCAATTAATTAAATTGAACACCAGAGGGAGGGCATCTGCTCACTCTAGTTCAGCCTGGAGATCTTCCTCCCCTCTCTCTGCTGATCATGAAAAGTCACAGGGCTCCCTGGAATAACTCCAGGAAAGCCAGCCTCATAAAGAAATTATTTCAAAATTGTCACATGGTCTGCATTCTTAACCTTTTTGCAGCTCAGTCAGCTAAAAGAAGAATTCAACACAGCTAGCCCATCATGATTCCTCAGCTCTCAGCAGGAATCAAAAAATTAAAATCCCCTGGAAAGCACACCACAATCAATCTGTCTCCTGTAATTTGGCTTGCAGGGTTTTTGTTAAATTTCTTTTTAATTATGGTCTACAGTCATGGAACACATTTATTGTTAAGGTTCAATCCATCTTCTACCTGCCAATGCAAAACAAGATTGGTCATTTTTGATGAAAGATTATTTTTCATCACAAAAAGTCAGTCAAAATGAAACTTTCCTGCTTTTTGTTGCATGAACTTAAATGTTCTCAGAAGAAAGGGAAGAGATTTCCTACCTTCCTTCTCTTACTTTCTTCTTGTTTATTATTTGTTTCTATAGGTGTTTGTGTTGCTGTAAGAAATGTTAAAGAAATGAGACAGTAAAATGGATGGAAGTGTCAATGACAAATTTTTTTGTAGTAGGATGAAGATTCTCCCGTGTCACAAAAGACACACAGACACACATATATGGTCATATCCAACCATGTAAATCCTACATAAAATCAATCTGTCACAGATTTAAGATCACAGAAAATACAGAAGCCAGTCAAGAAGTTTTCTACTTCCCCAAATCAGGATTAAAATATATATACAATCCCAGACAGACACTGATCTATCCTGTTCCTAATTCAATGTTTGCAACCTCTTCTCCAAGAACTTGACTTTCAGATGATTCTTATTCCCTTCTAGATCTTCTTCAGACAGTCCACATCTCCCCTAGAACATTAGGGACAGAAGTGAACGCAGCGTAGTCCAGACTAGAACTGAGGACATTGGGAGAATTACTATGAACATTTTGTACATGGCATTTTTGATTTTACATCCTTATATATTGAATATGCTACTTTCACCTCAGCAAACTATGGCCGATTACTTTCAGTTTGCCATTCCCCTTGCCTCAACACCAGTTATTCTTCATTCCACTTCTGTGTAGCTGGGATTTCCTACTGAAAAATATTACCTCTTTCTTGTCCTTATTAAGGAGTTATTTTGATTCATTAATGCAAATTACCACAATTTTTTCTTAATTTTAAATCCATCTTTCAGTGTGCTTCCACCATGTCTCCTGTCTAGACAGAAGTTAAATACAAATGATGTATCAGGGTTGTCTTTTCCATTGTCCTGTCAGTTCATGAAAACACTGCATAGCATCAGACATAAAAAACCACAGGGGATACCACTTGATAGCATCTTTTCAGTTTACTTGTGACCCATTAATTATTACTCCCATTTGTGCAGCTGTTTTCCCTAACCTTGTTTATGTGACCACAGTTGAAGACAGTGTCAATAACCTGCAGATATACAGCATCTACTTCTCTGCAAAAGCACTGTTATCTGTCACACAAGGCAATTTTATATGACTTCCTCATGACAAAGACATGCTGGATATTTCCCAACCCTCAAAGGTTTGCCAGTAAGTTGATGTTCCAGTATTTCTCCAGGCATTAAAACTTAAATACCCCAGTCACTCTTTCCCGGTGTCTTTAAAGAAGGATCTATCTCTGCCCATTTCCAATCTTCTGGAACTTCAATCACTCTCCACAAACTTTCCCAAGGGTTTGCTTGGAGACTGCTGTATGTACAATTCCACTGTATGTAAACTGCCCTTGCTCTCCAAAACTTCTTTCAGTTTTCTGTCCTAAGAAGAGGAGCTTCCTACATGGCAAGTGGCTTCATGCAATACAATTGATTCACAGTTCTGCACAAATCATTAAGGTATTTCCATCAGCTTCTATGATTTCTGCTCAGGTCTTATATGTGTCTCAATCCTTTACTCCATATTTTATACAGAATCCTTACATTTTAACACACAAAACCAGAGAAAATCACAACCTGTGATCTCTATTCATACACATTCACTCTTCTAGGCACAAATTATTAGCATAAATAGTCAATCAAATTCTTGTTAGCTGTTCTTTGGCCAGCTGTGGTGTAATGATTCCTATTATGTGTCCAAAACCATTTTCTAGTCCTTTAACTCCCAACGCTGCTCACAGTTTTAACAATATGAGATCTCTGGGACTCTCCTGTGTAGTTCTGATTCCACACTCAAAAAAATACATCCTGCGCATGCACACCCATACCAGCATGGCTTTTTTTATGTTGCCCACCTCAAACTTTACTATGCTTTTAGTGTTTGCACTGTAGAGTACCTATGTTTAAATGTGAAATTTTGGGTCATGTAAGTTGGAGCCTACCATTCTTTCCACATACATGTAATTGATATTATGAGGCTTGTGTTTCACTATGGCCTGCAAAATTCTCAAAATACCTCCAGGTGAGGTATCAGAGTTACACTCAGTATATCTCCTCTCTTGTCAGGAGGCTGAAGCTGGCTTGTTTTTACAGCACAGATTCCATGACATTTCTTTAGGCCTTAGGAGCAAGGTGGTGCTGAAAACAGTTTTTATGTCTGCCCTCTGTGACCTTGCTGCATTACAGGTAGGAATACTTGAAACCAAGGTAATGAGAAGCACAAATTCCATCTTTAATCTAGACCTCAGCTGCCAATCAACCAGTTTTTTTGGTTCAGCCCTCACCAAGCACAGAGCATAGTCCACAGCCAGAGAGAACAAAGAGTGCATTTACTGGTGACATTTTACTTTGTGTCAGTTCAGTAACAGTTAATCTTGTCAAGGAAGAAAAAGTACAGCAGCCACCTGGCTTATCATTGATTCCCCAAGCTTTCATGAGATTCAAGTGTTTTGAAATCCTGACTGAAATTCACTCTATAGTGGATACAGTTGGGGGAAATATATGAAAGGAATTTTCCCAATCCCTAGGAAAAGCTGTCACAACACCTAAATGGTATTTTTGACCCACAAAAACATCACGGGCTTCTCATCATGTCCATGTGTCCTTGGAACTTCACCTCTAGGCTGACCCAGCACGAGAGAAGCAGAAAGCAGGTGAGCATGCAAAACAGAAAAACCTCTGTGCATTTAATTTATCTGTCTCTCTCTTTGTTGCAGACAGTCACTGGTCTCACAGAGGGATAAATAAGCACAGTTACACATATGTTATTAAATGTAATTGCATTGTTACTTATCAGTATAATTAAATACCTAGGAAAAAGCTGTCACAATTCAAGGCACGGTATAAGCAGCAATGACATTAACCTTTAATAACCATCTTTCCCTTCACACTGGAGTAATGACCATTTTAATTAGTAATGAAATGATTAAATATGAAAAGCATGAGCTATGCCATGATACTACACATGGACACCTTTCAAGGATTGGCTGGCTGCACACCTTGAATGATGCATTCAGGAAACTTTTTTACTACTGCTGGTTGCAGCCTCTGGGCACTGCAGGGTTTTCTACAGCCAGGAGGACTAAATTAAGTGACTGCTGTTTTGGTAAATTGAATGATCTAAAACAAACACAGCCGGATTGTGCTGCAATCTTGGGAAATGCTATGACCTTGACATCCCTTCTCTCAGCTAAGCTGTGTTCCTCTGTTGTGGGGAGATCAAAATCTCTCTTAATCCTGAAAAATCACATATCTCAAAGCACAGCTGATCCTCTTGGCAGTCCCTTTAAAAGGGCAGCTTCAGTATTCCAAGGGGTATCTCCAATTTAGGATATGCCAGGGGGCTGCTCTTCATGTACACCAGTGTACATTATACTCTACTGGACAGGTAAGCTCTAGGATGCTTTTCTCACCCCTCCCACCCAAATTTACAGTCTTTTCACCTGTCCCTTTCCAAAGGATGCAAGTCAAGATCCTTTTCATCATAATAGCTCTTTTCTGAAGGACTAAAGTCACCTTGCAAGTTTTAACTATTCCCAAGGCTATAGACACCATCCTCTAATATAGACACCATCCTCTAACAGAAGTTGTTCTCAGAGGTTCAGTGTGATACTGGCGTGTGTACAAGCACAAGACTGCTGTCTGATGTCCTGATATTTACCAGGTATTACAGTCCCATTTTAGACTATAAAAGTATTCATTTGTTGGCACAACAGAAAGATTTGACCCCAGAACAAAGGAAAAACTTGTGCTTTTAGAAAAGGAACACGTGGATCCTAGACTTGTTAACACATGGAATTTGAAATGTCACTGAATGCCTGCTGTCAGGAACATGAATGGTTCCAGACGACTCTGGTATGTTTTACGGAACAACTGAGCTTGGAAGGGATTTCTGGAGCTTATCTTGTCTGGCCCCCCCTGCTCAAGCAGGATCACCTACCTTAGGATACCCACCATCACATCCAGGTGACCAGTTACCCCTGGGTGACCCGAAGTGACTCCCCTGTCATAAGAAGGACAATCCCAATTTTCTACTGTCATGACTGGAAACAAACTTTGGCGTTAGAAACAGGTCATGCAAAATTGCTCTGCCCCCCTCTGCTTTCTGAGACATGTTTTCCCCCTCATAGGAATTCTGAGCTGTTCATAGTCACCCACCGGAACAGAAATTCTCTGTGCACAGAGCACAGAGAATTTAAGAGGTCCTGGTAGAGTTTCTGTGCATTGCACTATCTCATAGAATCGCAACAAATACCACTGCCCAATGCCCACTGAAAGTCAACACTAAAAACTCTTTCCCCTCATTACAGACACAAATGATAGGCTTTCAGAATGCTTAGCTGGAAATGGCCTTTTCCATCAGATACAAGCCCAGAGGAAGGAGTGTGCCAGGAAAAGAAGATGCTTATATGGGCTTCTTTGTAATGCAAATGTAGGAACATGCTTTTTATCTTCAGACAAGTGCAAGTGCTTCACAAAGATTTTATTTAAAGCTTGTGTTCTCATGCATTACAAAAGTGAAGCAAAGAGACATGCCAGCATTAATGAACTTCTAGGGGCTGTATTATTAGTTCCGAAGAATAAAGAGAGAAAGAAAGAAAGAGCACACAATTTAATGTCAGACTTATTAACAAAGAGACAAATGTTATTCATGCAAGGAATATGGTGGAATGGAGTAACATCTCTATTTACTCTGGGGACCTTCATATAAACACAAAACCAGTTCTGTCTCTATCAACGTTTAAATACCTCCAGTAAATCCCTAAATTCCTTTTTTTTTTTTGGCTGTTTTCCTCGCATTTCCATATCACAAAGCCCTGATAGCTGTGGTGACAGGAAGATGCAGTTCAAGTGAATGCATCTGCTACAAGCACTGCTCTGTTGTGTGCTTGCCTGGCACTTAAAAGTGATGTTGTAAATACATAATGTCATGACTTCCTTTCATTCACTTTCATTTCTACTCAGAAACACATGCAGAGTGGGCTCTGCAGAATGGGCAAGCCAGGAAAGATGAAAAGAAGCAAAGCCACAAAACAAACAAACAAACAAAAAAAACCAAACAGAAGCCAAAAGAAATCCCAGGAAGACAGAGAATTGCATTAATGTAACTTTTATTCCCTTACACTGTCAAGGACTACAACCAATGCCACATCCCAATATTGGCATTTTTCTGCACTTCTCCACCTCTGTTGTCACATGTCCCATTCACATTTACTGAAAAATCCCTTCACCCAGGATTTTTCTCCTGGAAAGCTGAGAAGGATCAAAGAAAAAAAGAAAACAATAATTATCTCATTTGCTTCTCCTGTGTCTTGCTCCTTTGAAATGTGTTTGGCAATTGTTTACCACCAGGTGATTGTTTCATTGATTTCTGCTGTGAGTTCTTTTCACTCCTTGGCCAATCAGTGCCAAGCTGTGTCAAGACTCTGGAGTGAGTAACGAGCTTTCATTATTATCTTTTTAGCATTGTGTAAGCATCCTTTCTGTATTCTTTAGAATAGTTTAACATTCTTTTATATAATGTAGTCTCATAAAATAATAAATTAGCCTTCTGAGAACTTGGAGTCAGATTCATCCTTCCTTCCTTCATCGGGGCACCCCGCAAATACAATAGTTGCAGGCACCATTTCCTTCTAGGCAGTAGTTTCCAAACAGGTGAGAAATGGGAGGACTAACACACATCTAATGGTATCCAGAGGAGAAGGTGGACTTACACCATTTCCCAGCTAATCTACAAAACCCAGGTTAGTCAAGTCACTGTTACAGATTGCCTTGGCAAATACAGAGCCTCCAGCAGTAGACTCAGAGGGAGGATCAATTTCCCTTTTCCATCTTATTTTCAGCAAGGCAGAAACTGCCTGAAATTCAAGCTGGAATTGATTGACTACTGAGGGAGAGAGTAGGAAAACTAGCGATCCTATATCTATGTATTTTGATGATCATGTAATCCACAGCACCTTGGTAATTAGCTGGTTTGCACATTATTCCAGGTCTCACTTTCCAAAAGCACCCACTAAGGCAGACGATCTTTCCCCAATGCCCAGCATCAAAGGTTGTGGCACAGCAGGAAACTCACTTGACCTCATGGCTATTTGGCCATCCTTGAGAAGAAAGGAATAGGAGCATCTCATTTAAGATGTTGACATGGTAACCTACACTATAGTATATAAATTTAGTTTTCAAATAATGCTACATCTGGTTGAGGGAACCACTTTAGCCCAAATTAAAGCACCTCTTTGAAAAACTCTGATTCATACATACATACTACTATTAGGTAATGCTAAAAAAAAAACAAAAGCAGGGAAGGAAGGAGAAAGAAAGGCTACTTTATTGTAGGAAGAACTGCTGAAAAGATTTCTAAAGCCAGAGAACACACTGATTAGAGGGTTTCAAGGGTACTCATAATGTTGTGTACTTCTCAGGCAAAAAAAAAAAAAAAATCCTATTTTACTTAAAGAGGGGGATGAACTGTTGTCTCAGTTAGCACGAGTTCTAACATCATTATAGTGCAAGGATTTCATATCCCCAGAGCTTCACACCTCCTCGATGTTTCTCACAAGCAGCTTCTCTAATCCCTGACTGTTCCTGGTCCTTGCAGCAATCATCTGACCCCCTCTGATTCCTGATCCCACCAATCCACTCTTTCATACCACTTGTTCTTATTGGCTACAGGTGTGGCCTGTTAAGATCAGGCCTGCTTCTAATCTTTAGTAATTGGTCCAGCTGCAACTCATTGGGGGATAAGATTACCTTCTAAACCACCTTCATTTACCCATATTGTATCCCCCTACAATGAACTCCTAGAAACTAAGAATTCAAGAGTTTTCTTGAGACAGCTGTTACTTATCAGAGCTTATATTCATATTTAGATCCCAAACATAGGAAAAAGTTGAGAAAAAGTTTCTAGTTCAGCTGACCAATAGACATGTCCACCTTCAACATCTCCCCTTGTATGCTCAAAACCAGAGGATAACTCTGGTTTTGATACTATGACTGGTCATAACTCTAGATATTACTCTCAGATGACAAGAAAGAGACAATGGCATTTCTCTTTCACCATGGACATTGCACATGAAACTCTGTTTCTCTCTGACAGCCCATGACTCATGTAGATCTTATGATGTGTGTCCTTGTTCCATTTAGGACAGAGTCAATTTTTTTGCAGTGAACCATGCCAGGCAGAGCCTGGAGCTGTGTGAGCATGGCTAGGAAGTTATTCTAGACCATGGACGTCATTGTCAGAACTGGGTAAGGGACTCTCTGGCTTCCAAGAAAAAGGATGCAGTTTACAGTCCAAAAAATTATGGTGGGAGGAGGAAAACCATCTGGTTTCTTCATTGTCATCCAGGGTCTGTGGTGAACATTTTTACATGTGAGTCATCCCCTCTTTTGTGTACTTTTGCCATTAATATTGTTGCTGTTACTGTTGCTTCTGTTATCTTATTGCTGTCTCCAGTAAATTGTTCTTATCTCAAGCGGCAATCTGTCTTTTGTGCCTTGTATTAGTGGCCTTTTAATGGGCCTCCTAAATTGGGCAATACCATTCCTAAACCATGAAAATGTACAATTCCCAACAGCTGGAACACAGAAAATCCTGCACTCGGTCTTCAGCAGCTGATAAAATTCATATAGCGATGGGGTTTGCCGTGCTTATGCTCCTGACTCCTTTGATCCCAAGTCTGCCTATCCTCTACACTTGCCCTCAGCTTTCAGCAGTGGTAGGACAGAGAACCTTCTCTGTGCCTGGCTGTGCCTGCACATTTCACAGCTTGTTAATGGTGGTATTTCATCTTGCCTTCAGAATTTGCTGAGTCCTGGTTGTGCTAAGTGAAGCAACTTCTCCCTTGCAAGTCTACTCCAAATAGTAAACTTTTGGTTTTTTCTTCAACCTATTGTCCTGCCTTTGAAGCTGACTGTGTTTTAGAAGCAGGGGTAGGCATATTGCACCTACTGAGTGGCTCTGAAGTGACAGATAAGAGGTAGAAATAAAAAGCAGATATTGCATAGTAAAGAAGAAAACAGTTTTTCAAAAGGCTGGGGAATGCAAAGGAAGTATTCCTCACCTTCCAACCTGTAAAAAGACATTAACTACAAATGAAAAAAGTAAGATTTAGAACTCTTGCTGAACTTATCTGCTGAATAATTCATGAATGCCAGCGTTGGGTCTGTTTGAACATCTCCACTAATCACCAAGGATTATTTAGTCATTGTTCATTGGGACACAAGTAAAAACAATCCACCCAAACTTAAAAATGTAAAGATCTTCAGAAGAAATAAAGTATCTGCAAGCAACACAGGGCTTCCAAGTAATTGGAGTAACCTTTGCCCTCTCTCAGACTCCATCCTATGGTCAGAAAAATCACACCTGTCCTACAAAAAACAAGGTTATTAACTATCCAGACTCATTGTAGTTCACTGAAACTACTTCCCACAGCAGGAAGTGCCCTCAAGGAGAGTGGAGTTAAATGGCCCTGGAGCAACAGAGTGAACAGAAATAAAGAACTTACAGGGACATCTGGCTGGAAGTGAAGTCTGTTCTGTCCTATCCATTCATCAATTTGGACAATTCATCCTATCCATTCACCAGTTCCTGCTTATCTCAACACATGCTTTTCAGCAACACGAGACAAAAGATTTTTCCCTAAGCAGAGATCTTATTTCCTCCTTAGCTTTGTCTAATACTTATGAATGCTTTTTTTCAATTTGCCTAACACCCATTGCTCTTACCTGGCTCCTGTAAAGCCATGCCTGTGGCATAGCAGGTCATTAGTACATCCAGGGTTTGGTACAAGGGCTTCTTCTACCAAGGCTGCATGGCAAAGCACCAAGATATCAGAAACAACCCCTTGATATGAGAGTCCCTGCAACTTCTTTGTGGGGTGGTGGAGAGGTAGAAGACTGGGGATCAGATCCAAGCAATTGCTGTCCCCAGTTCCCATCCTGGGAGATGTTGGCATCACAGCGGCAACAGAAGGCTGTTCTGAGCCCGTCCTTCCTTGTCTGTTCTGTTCTGCGTTCTGACTTCCACATATTCTGTGTGTGCAGTCAGTATATACAAGTGGGGAGGCTTCACAGTGGACTCTGCAGTCCCATTTTCTCAGGTGATTGACCCCTGGTGACACAGTGCAGTTAGAAGTGTTCAAAAGGCTGCACTGGGGTTTGGGCAATGGGTACCATATTTCATGCCTAGATCTCAAATGACCAGCTACGACGATGCACTGGAATATGAAGACAATCACCTCAAATCTTCTGGCAAATCTTTTGTACCCAAGACAGCTGTGAGAAAGTTTATAGAAAGAGAGAAAAAAATGTTGAGAAATGACTATGTAGAAGCGCATGTGGGATTAAAGGCAAGAATTTAAGGCATTGGCTGATGACATGCTGGCTAAGTACTGGGAGCAGGACATCAGAACCCAGCAGTCAGCTGGAGCCCTGGAGCCCTTCCAGTCATGTCCTAAGATAATAGACTTTGAGGCTAGCACCTCAGTGCAGTGTGTACCTTCTGCCCCACAGATGCAAAGAACTATCTCAAAAGCTTTAATACCACGTTTGAGTTCACTTAGGTGTCAAAATATCCTTAAAAATCTCTAATTTATATCAGGGGTCTAACCGCCATTTTTAAATCCCACTTCTGAAATTCTCATTATGTTAAAATGGAGGAGAACACCGTTAATGTTGCAAACTAAAACTCTTGAGGAAAAAATGCAAATTGTATGTATATATTTATTGCCTAAATCAAGTCCCTGATCAGGATGGGGTGGGAGGAAGAAAGAGATAGGTGGAAAAGAAATCTGTGAGCAATACTTGTTCATCATTTGCTCAGGGGGCCAGTACATTTCCTTCTCTTTAACCATATACTTCTACAAGCCTTAAAACCTCCCTGAAGAGATTCAGATTTTGTCTATGAAGATGTAATGTGCAATTAAGCAAGCAGAGAGAGTTTTGGTTTTTACTCTGGTATTTCTTTTCCATTAAAACTGTGAACAATAATTAAATCAGTTAAGTTGAGAGGCAAATAGCAAGATTCTGCAATCAGTGAAATTGAATCTCAGGTATCTGTCCAGAGAACTGGGAATTGCTTTATTGTCTCTGTCAAGAACAATTCCTCAACTACGTATCTCTCCAAAAGGCATATAACTGAGAATCAAATGTATTCTCCAAGGAACATCTGCTCTTATGGTACTCTTCCCGCCTCTGTTTTGTACAAGCTCAACACTAGTCACTTGGATTGCACAGCTAAAATCCTCTGAAATGTTGTCATGCCTAAGTATAATCTTCTGACAATTCCCTCCTGAAGCTTATAGTGCACAATTTGTTGGGCTTCAGCTGAACAAGATAATTTCAATACTTTTTTGACCTAAAATGAGTTTAAAACTGGACCTGAAGGCAAAACCCACACATATTCAGTGTTTCTGAAAGCCCCCAGCTACACAGCTCTGACCCCTTGTTTTATGAGCTTCTTTGTGTACCACTGTAGCAGTACATGTAGTTTTACATAGGAACATAAAAACTTCCAGCCCAGAACTACTTGGGCCCTTCCACCTGACCTCCTCTTCCAGCAGATGCTTCAGAGAAATAGCAGAGGCTCTGCAGTGTGTCTATGGTAGAACTAATGTTGACTGGTCAAAGAAAATTAATATCTTTTCTTCTTCTATTGCATTCAGAAGTAGTCAAACTCATTTTGTCGGCAAAACAGCTAGCAGACAAAAAACAAGGGATCTCAAGTGTCACCGATGCCAAACTCATAGTGCTACTAGAACTCAGACTTATTACAAGTTTCAGACCCCATAAAAGTGCAGAAGGCTGTATTGCTCAAAGGGAGCAGTGCAGGCCCTTGAGGGCTGCTTTATTAAGGCAGCAAATTGGTCTTAGAGATAGGTGTTATGCCATCAGTGATGATGAAGGGTAGGAACCCATCAGCTGATTGCAGTATTCTAACCCATTATTTATTTACACAGATAATTAATTCCTATTAAGTGCAAACATTTATCAACAATTCCATTACCTAACTTTTCCTTCTAAGTTCTTTGTAGGACTAGGCACACTGACAGCTTCAGTAACTACCATCTAATTAAAGTAATTGTTGGACTGCATTTCTTATTCTGTTTCATGTATAATTATACTCCATGGGAAATCTTGTGGGATTTGAAACAGACTTTTAATCTATTCCACATGAATCTAAAATAACTCCCAAGAAAATAATTTAATAGTCATGTTTAACAGTGTGCCACTTCATTTGCACCAGAGATTTCACAGTCTCAGTGCTACTCATAGACCTTTTCAGTCACACTGGGACAACAAAAAGGTTCCTTCCATAGGGAAAAGTTTCCTAAAATTTTTGTACATTAATTAAGTTGGTTTTAAAGGGAAATCTTTGCTGTTATGTTTGGACAAACTCTCCTAAAGAATCTGACAGCTGCTTATTCTGAAGTTTTATGGACGGTTGCACTTTTTTTTTAATTTGTTCCCTAAATTAGCCACAACCCGTTCATACTCTCATGAATTCCCCTACCTTACTAGCTGGCATGAAAGTACCACCAATTTTGGTTCATTGATAGCATGTACTTTCACCACTACTCTGTTTATAACATCAGTTATGTTCAAAATGCCTTATTCGGGCTCTGAGATTGCTACATTTTTTCACCGTAAATTGTTCTATTAAGGAGGATACAGGGAAAAAGAAAAAACCCTGCCACTTCTTTGATACTTTCATGCTCAGAATGATGTAACTAGGGTCCAGATAGGACAGGTGCATTGGAAATAGACATTTATGAGGTTACCTGTGGCTGAATTTAAATTCAGCAGCTGGTGTGCACCCTCTCAGGACACTAGAATATCAGCCAGTGGTCTCCTTGAGCACAACACTGCCCTTAAAACAGATTAACAATTTTCTTTTTGAGGAAAAGAACACATGAAAGCAAATGATGAGAACCTGATCTCAATTAAGCATGGAGCCAGGTGTGTCAAGAACCAATAGCTTAGAATGGGAAAGCAATCCTGTACCCCTTAACTTAAATGTGTCACACAGAGAGCATACAACTTCCTATTAATCTGTGAAACGTGAACTCTTCTTTCACAATTTGAACAGAAAATTGCTCAAGTCGTCAAGTTCCTAACTCCAGAACATTTAAAGAAAAAACTCAAATGTGTTTTTCTTTTGGTAATTTCTAAAATCTGGTTATGGATGTCCAGCTTTTTTTTATGGATGCAAGCAAGCAGAAACAGTCTAATCCTGCAGGTGTTTCCTATACTACACACAAACACTTCAGAGTAGGAAGCATTCAGGGATTTTTGTTCCATCTCCCAAGGAACAGAAACAGTGCCTGTAGTTATGCTTTTGAATAACAAACCCCAGAAAAGCCATCTAGATTGAAACACTGTAGCTTGATTACTTCCACATTTTCATATTGGCTAAAATTACCAGATAAGTGGATCTACAACGTTCTCCTTTCATGCTTTATCACAGTGTCTCTCAGTGATTACAGTTTATTAAATTAGGAGTGGTCATTAGAAATAGAGGTTGCCAAGCTATTTATCAGGTTAATTAACTCAGCTTTTTCCTGCTCCCTTATTGATTTGGCAGTCTGAAGCCATTGGACAAATGATTTTATGGAGGTGTTTGTTGCAGTTATAGGATATAATATAGGTATTGAAGTTTACTGTCATGCCAGCTAGCCAGTACTTACATGAACTGCAATTATCTTATGCAGGTAGATCTCGACCTGCACTCAGACTTCATCCTGACTCATTGCACAGGGAGGAATTTCACCCTCCAAAAACACTCAGTGGTTTGTGAGATATTAGCTGATAGGGCTTGCAGCTGGCCAAGGAACTATTTCTTATCTCTGAACAGACAGCCTGAGCAGGGCCATTTAACATGGAGATGGATTTGGGACACTGCAGTCATAGCACACAGCAGACAGATTCATCCTACAGACAGGGGTTACCTTTTGGCATTACCTACCACCTCACCAGAAGCATCTAACATAATTGAATTGTGCAACATAGGTTGAATACAGCTTTTGTGAATATCTCCTTATGTACTCACTGTAAAGCCCTTCATGATCACGTTGTGAGGCTTTTCTAACCTCTTGCAAACAAAGAGACACTTTTTCAAAACTGTGGGGGAAAAAAAATTGCATTTTATCAGCATGATTACAGTGGTTTGACAAAGAACTAAATGCATTTTTCACTAATATTCATGTAGTGCATAAATATATTTGCAGATGACTCCCCTCCATTTTTGTGAAAAGTTAATGCACAGTCCAACTGGTAAGCTAGTGAAATGTCAGCAAATGAGCTCTTGTTCTAATTGACCACTTGTAGTTACATCACTTGTTAAAAGAACAGACATTTTGAAAGAAAATTGATGCCATAAAGGGAACAAAACATTTCAAAATTACAGCAAAACAAAGGCATTATTTTGTGAATTTTTTTGAAAGGGTTAGATGCAAAAAAAACTTTCAAAAGCATTTTCTTTTGGAAACACTCTTCATAGAGCAGTACATTTCTATGGGGTCATCTTACCTTTCTTTCATTGTAATTTTTTTTTCTGTCACCACAGAGCATAACTTCTTTACTTTAAATGGGTAAGAGCACCATGTGGGCCAGTGGTATCCTGGAGCTGGGGGAGTTGGGGGGGATCCCCAGGATGGCAAGGAGGGAGCAGAGCAGCTTGGGGCCAGCCATGGAGCAGCCCAGGACTAGGGAGTGGGCACTCCTGTGGCAGTGCCCCCAAGGCCTTGGCAATTTACCTCATTAACTTTCAGCTGGAGATGATAACTCTGGTTGTCTCTCACTGCTGAAGCAAATAGGATTCCTTACACTGATTACAGAAGCAGTCAAACCAACACTATATCTCCCATTGTAGGCAAATATCCCCCACTGTAGGCAAGTTAGTGCTAAACTAAACACCTAAATAGAATTACTATGATGGTATATAATGAATATTCTATTATTATACCTGTTTAATATTGAAGAAATTGGCTACTGAAGTAGCAGGCTTTCATTAGAATGAATTTGATCTTACTGCCTCTTGATCATCGTGTATAGAAAGAAGATATCCTGCTCTCCAAATTCTTCCTGTTTAAAGAGAAATCCAAGAAAATCCCTAATCTCCTCCACACTTGACTCCCTGGATGTGTCTTTGTTAAATATATATCTTTATCTTAATTTGACAGAAAAGGCAAGGTTCATATATCTAGTCAGTGGAAAACTAACAAGGACAAATCAAAATTAATAAATAAACATCAAAAAACAAACAGCAGGTGTTCATAGTCTTGTGGTAGAAGTGGTGGCTGATAGGTCCTTCTTGTTCTGCACAATTAGAGCTTTCTCTCTGTCAAGAAAGCTTGTCTCCTTGCCTAACTTCTTCATTTCCCATCACACTTTTGGACTTGTTATAGATGTTAACATCAACCTTAGAACCTCTTCCAATATAAAAATCAGAAGGGAATGAGGTTTTACCATAAAGATGATCACCTAAAGTACTTTTTCATTGTGGAATAGACCAGTAGAAAATCATAAAAGCCAGGAAAACACCATTCTTGAGAAAGGTGTGAAAATTTAGTCCATTAGATGTGTGAAGGGTGTTATTTACTTTACCAAATTTGCAGTCAAGTGCTATATTGAAAATTGAAATGTTGAGATGTTATTTTTTTGCTGGTGGCAAATTCTAGTCCTTAGGGATTATTATATTGCATTTCAGAAAGCTGGTGTTTGACAAAAAGAAGCTGGAATATGGGATTTCTAAAGGATCTTTAGATCCTGTTGAACACCCCTCTGGTGATAAGTGTTTCATAAACAGAGAAGAAAAGCATTTGGCTGGATGAAAATTGTTTTCAGAATAGCATTTTACCTTGCTAAAAAGGTTTATTTCCCTCAACATCACACAGCAGTTTCACTTAAGAAAACTTAACTGCTATTGAAAAAAATGTCAAGCTCCCCAGTGAAAAAACAGACTGTAAAGGGGATGTGTATGAAATAACACATGGGCTGCCTTGTTGACCTTCAGTCCTCCTGGCAGAACTCCAGTTGGGTAGCTGTCCTAACGAAAGCAGAGCAGAGGAAGGGGTGGTCTATGCCACTTACCTGGAAATGGATATGACACAAATTCACACAACCTGTGGCATTAGTTGACTCTCACTGATTCAGAAATTATGTCAGTCTTCATCAGACACTATCAGAAAATGCCACAGAAAAGATGGAAAGATCCTCAAAAGGCAGCGGAAGCCAATGTTAGTCAAGGGAAAACTGAGCCCTAAAACAATGCAGGTTTTTTTCTTCTCCATCTGGACTGCCAAAAAATATTTGTGATGCATTCAACTCCAGACAGAAGAGTTAATCACACCCAACTTTCACAACTCATAGGTATTGTCAAATATTGTAAAGCCCATGAAATAATTTAAATAAATTTAAGTAATGTAGATACGTAAGTACAGGTGCACATATAGAATACAGAGAATTTTAAGAGACTTTTAGTCTAAGGACATAAAAGTATTAAAAATAGGTTTAAAAATGAGAATGGAGTCCCTAGGGGGCTCCATATCACAAAAGGGCTGCAGTAAAAAAAAAAAAAAAAAAAAAAAAAAAAAAAAAAAAAAAAAAAAAATCACATGTTTATGAACGTATAATTCTGTGCTCTCTTTCTGACTTGGCAGTGTAGTCAAATAACTTTAATGCAATGGTGCCAAGTGCCTAAATCTGAAAGAACAATTACAACATCTAACATCAATGGAAAAGCTACCAGGAAATGTGTTGCAAAATTTCTGTGGAAGTGATTTAATTTTTAAAGACTGACATTCTTCTTCTCTGGAAAATAAGATTGCTGCATTTGGAGAATTTATAACAACCAAGAAAGAAAATTTACTATAAACAAAACTGAAAGCAATATTTTATTGTTCATACTAAATGGAACGAAAAAATTTAAATAAAGAAATATAATAGTCAGGCTATCTGACATTATTCCAGTATGAATCCAGCATACTTCTTCATTGTGCAGACAAAATAGTGTTTAAAAATTACATTGGGTGACTACATTGTTGAAGGATTTTTAATCCACTTTTTAATGGTAAAGCCTATAGTTAAGTTGGCCAAGATGTTTAAAAATTATTGCTGATTGGATTCCTAAACTTTACTTACAGAGATGTGGTATAAACGGAAGCACACCCAGTACTGCTTGTTCTGGGATTATACAGTACTTCACAGTGATGTATGAAAGAGTAACTCACAAGTCGTCAGAATAAGACAATAAAACATGTCCAAACTGAAAGAGGGCAGGTTTACATTAGATATTAGGAAGAAATTCTTTTCTGTGAGTGTGGTGAAACACTGGGACAGGTTGCCCAGAGAAGTTGTGGATGTCCCATGAGTGTTCAAGGCGAGGTTGGATGGGGCTCTCAGCAGCCTGGTCTAGTGGAAGGTGTCCCTGCCTATTGCAGGGGGGCTGAAAATGGATGATTTTTAAGGTCCCTTGCTATCCAGGCTGCTCTATGATTCTATGAATATCCAGATATTACAGGGAAAGGAGAAAAACTAGTGCTGAAACATGCAGATGTACTGCCCACAAGTCTTCTCAATGACACACCCCCATTCTCTTCTCTGCAGAAATACCAGACTTGCTCACATTACAAAAGCATACATTTCATTCAGGGAAAGCAAGACCACCACGTCTGGGAGGCAAACAATCAAACAGTGATTTCAGAAGAACCTCCCTGAAATCAAGCCAGAGGGAATAAAGGAAGTTTCTGCCAAGATAAAACAAAAGACCTAGTGTTAGTAGATAATAAATAGAAACCCAATAAATGTAATAAATCCTGCAAAGTCATGAAGCCTGAATGCCCCTTTAACCTTGCTTATAAATTTATTTTGCATAGTGAATATATTTAATTTGAATACTCAGGTAGTGGTGTTTAGATTTGTGGTTTTGCCTTGAAATTCTCTTAATTATGACATTTCTAATCTGCCTTTACACCTTTTTTTTTTTTCCCGTGGAACATGTAAATTGACTCCTAAAGAGCTGCTGGCCATTTCCATGCTAGTTCTGTCATTCACATCTTTTCTCTTGCACCTTTATTGCAACTCCAAACATGACAGAGGCCTACAGCTATTCCCAAGGAGGGATGAAGACCCTGCCCCATACTTTGTCAAGGTCCGCATAGACACCTCAAGGAAAAGAGATATGTTTCCTTTGCCTCCCCATCCTGGGAAGACTGTCTGCCTCTGCTTGGCAAGAGTGCATCCTCTTCAATCATGTTCCCTAAACCATCCCCTAGGCCCTAGACTCAAACTGTCCTTCTTAGGCTAGGCAGTGATGGACTACCTGAAATTGTTTTTAACAGCACTTTCATCTGCAGCTGAAATTCTTCATGGGAGCTGTGGGGTATCAAAAAAGATGATGTTTCAAAAAAAAAAGAAAAAGAAAAAAAAGAAAAAAAAAAAGAAAAAAAAGCCTGTATCTCACACTCTGGGGCTAAGAGATCTTTTTGAGGTCCTTTGACCTTAGGACTGCAGAATTCAAAATTTTGGTCAGACTCCCTGTTGAGGGGCAGAAAGGCAATGATCATGCAGTGACTACTGTACTGTGTTAGTGGAAGGTGCTGATATGATATAGCATCCATTAGGAATACCTTGGAAGCTGTCCAGAAGAAACACAGGGTAACTGGGGTAATATTTGTAGGGTTTTAAAGGGATTGTGTGGGTATCTGAGGCCATATCAACAAAGTAAACTTTACCTATGAAACTCCATGGAGTGAACCTTGATAATGTTCCCCAAGCCCTTTCCCTTAATTTTCCTTTTGTCTCTAAATTCAGTGGGTCTAGCTGTAAAATTCCTACAAAGAAAGAGGGTCTTAAAATACTTCCAGCTGTGCTAACACCTGAAGAAAAAAGATATTTCAGGAGATAACTGCAACTGAATATCCACATCAAAGGAATTTGAGAAATGTCTGAACTTTAGTTGCTTATTCACATCATATCCTGGGCCTTTCACAGGCTATAACTGGGAAATGGAAAAGAGAACAAAAAGAAACATTGCTCTTCTATTATTTTTGCAATGCCTTTAAACAGGGAGACAAATCTAGTTCTTCAGTTGGGTGGGAGCTGCCATTTTGAGTCAGCTGAGACAGTCTTTCAAAGTTAATCACTGTGCTCATACCATCACCCAAAAAACCTCTAGTGTTTTTTTACTTCCCTTTGAGTAAAAGTTAATCAGTACAAGACACATAACATAATAAACTGCTTTGCCAGAGAGACAGACAACAGACTTTAAATTCCCAGATTTTTAATTTGTTCTTGCACATTTGCAAGACTGCAATATCTTTGCAATTGGATTCTCCTAGTTCCTCTGTTTTCCATAGTATGGAGCACTCCACCAGAATCAATCTGCACAGCATTCAGCAATGCCTACCAAAAATATGGTTGTGATAATGACTTATTTATAAGTTTTTTTGCTTCTGAGTACTAATCCTTCCTGACATCCCTGGGATTTAGTCAATTTCCATGATGGCTAGGAGTTCTCCTCCTACCTCCATTTTAGCAGGTATTTTTCTCTATATTTTTTATGCCTATAGTTTTAAGGTATGCTCCAAATATTAGAACTGTCATCATAATCATAAAATTTCAGGAACTGGAAGGAACCCAGTGGTGTTGAACAGATAATAAACAATTATACTGCAAATTAGTTAGCTGCGGAGCTATAATCTGCAGTCTCCAAGGGAACATTAGCAGTTGCAAACCTATATCTAAGCCCATCTTTCACCCAGCAGCCAAGGTCATGTTTTTGGAGCTGTGATGGATGGCTTAGCTATGCCTCTGCCAGCATTTCTTTCAGTGAGTCACAAGGGATGGCTGGAGAAGGCATCACTCACCCTGTCAGCGGGCACCGGGGGCTCCAGGAGGAAGGTCGCTCTGCCGCCCCGCCGCTGCACGCTGGCTCCGTGCCCCAGAAGTGCTCCCCGAGGGTGCATCACCCGCTCTCCTCTCAAGCTCTCTGCGAATCAGATGTCATTTGCTGCAAAGTACACACAGCATATCAACGCCAGCAAAACACCAAATGTTCTCCAGGTACAAATATTTACTGGCTGCAGGAATGATTTCCTGGATGGATATCAAGAATTTGCCAATTTGCAAAGATCTCATTTTGAAGGGTTAGAAGACCAGTGAAGGAATAGAAGGTACTGTAAGAAATGGAGAAGAGTAATCTGAATTAACAGTTTGCCATGAGAACTGATACTAAATTAAAACTGCAACATGAGGCCACAAAGCTGTTTGCGTGACATTTTGGAGTGAGATTTACAAGTAAGTAAGTACTGTTGTTGAATTTCAATCATGTCTTGTCTCATTAGAAAAGGACTCTGAGTTGATTGTTACAGGAATCTGAAGTTTAAGGTCTTTACCCTCATGAGTTGTTGCACATAATAACGTTTGGATCCAGATGGAAGAGTCGTTCCTTTATCATTCCGATGTCATTTGCTTCTGAAAAATTCTGTTCAGCACCATCCCGCTGTGAATAAGCTCCACATACCCCAAACAAGCACTGATGATGCTTACTAAACACTATCAAAAACTTAGTGTGTGGAAGAGTGGAGTAGGACAAGGATTTTGAACCGAAGAAAAAATTACTATGAGCACATATCAGATCTTAAGAGTTAAATTCTCTGGACAAGGCAATATATCTTCACTGGCAACCACAAAGCTATATAATGTAATTCTGTCTAAAACCAGTGCAGGGAAACAAACAACAACAACAACAAAATCACTCCCAAACAGTTCCATAACAGGAAACTGTTCATCTTTCTGACAGAATGTTGTCCCATTTCCTCCTGTGTCTGAGCTCTCTCATCTGTGGCCACTGAATGGTCTGACACAACTTCCTCTGAGTTAGTGCTAGTTAGCCCAAAGGTTTTCAGAGAGATTATCTTCTGATCACAGACACTAGTAATTTCATATATATATTTGATTTGCTTTTACTTTATATGATAGATCTGCTGGCAGGTCAAAGACACAGCTCAAAGAATGTCATACTACAAAAATGAAAAAAAAACTAAAGGTATTTTCACAGGAAACAATTATTAATTTTAGAGTAGGTTATGAAAACCAGACTATAAGATAATTAATTCTTCTAATGAAGAATATGGAAACAAGAAAATAAAGAGAAAATAGTCAAAATTGCTAATTTAGCACCTTTAATTTTTAAAAGAAAATTTTGCCATGCAGAAAAAAACATTTAATAAAAGTCACTCATCTCTCTCTCTCTCTCTTGCCCCTTAAGAAGGAACGTCTGGAAGCTTAATACCAGCTGTAACTGAATGTGACTAATTTAATCTTTTTATGCTAGCAAGAAAAGGGAAGGGATAATTAGTTTACTATCTGCAGATACTCTGAATTACTTTAGTTTATGATAAAATGTCTGAATGTATCAGAAATATAATTTTTAAAGCAGTATATTTCAAAACTTTAAGACCCACTAGAGGTTACTAGAATGGCCATTTTCTGAGGAAACACAGTGCAAGAATAAATTTCAGCATAAAATTGGATTTTGTTAACACAGAGTTAAGTGAGTTTAAGACTGAGGTGAAAATAAACATACGTGTAACGTGGTGAGTGGGACACAGAGGTGCAATATGCATTCACTCCATTTGAAGTGTACTGTAGGTATGTTATGAACATGAAGACAGACAAACAACAAGCACAAGACAGACTATCCTGGGCCTACCCTGTCCCCTCTGAGAAGACCTGGAATTAAAAATATGTTAATTTAGTGCTATCATGCTCTTGTTCAGGGAAAGAAATTGGAATATTTCAAGGAAAAGCAAAAAGATCACAGGTGGCTTAGAAATAAAAAGTATGCTATGCAAAAATAATTTGACAAAATACTTTGCCTTTTTATTACTCTTAGTTTAAGTACACAAATACATATATCCAAAAATATTATTTGTGTCCATTATATAGGCATATAGGGAAGGAATTAACAAATTACATCATTTAAAATAGATGATGTGTAAAATTGGCCCATGAAGATTTCCTGTGCTAGCCATTTATCTTAAACTAATGGCAAAGAAGATATAAGAGATAGAAAACTGACAGACTCTGAAAATATTGGAGCATCCTCTATCATTGTGATACTTCTAAGCTTAGAAAAGCCCAGGATCAGATCAACAGGCCTATTTCCCAAGCCAGTTATGAAATAAAGAATGAGATTTCTTAAAGGGACTAATTTTTGTCTTCCAATTCTCTCTCAATTACATAAATCAATACTGCATGCATGGGGGCTGTCAGGGAGTACCCAGGAAAGGAACCAAATGCACAAGTCAAGGCATCTGTTCTCTGCTGAGCCTGGGCACCCCAACAAAACACATCATTCCTGGTGCTCCATTCTGGCAATCAGTTGCAGAGTGCTCGTAGGTTTTCTTTACTTGGCCACCAGAAACAGAGGCCAGAGAACAAGAGCTTCTGCAGTCTAAGTAGAAAAGCCACAGAATGTGTAGGAAAAAAGCAAATATTTTCAGTCACTGCTGGGTAATGGTAAATGTTGAAAGCAATATTTTCAAAGGATGGGAAAATTAGAGCTGAAATGGAAAAAAAGTCTTGCTTTTTCTTTTCAGGCTCAATACGCTTTTATATGTCAGACTCCCCACCTGTGCAACACACCTAGTGAATTCTACATCCAAAGATCTCTGTCTTGTTAAGACAGAAAATTGCAGCAACATGACATCTGCATTTCAAACACTGGATTACTTCAAAAAATAATGGATAATATACAGCATTTGATAAATATTGGGGATATAAAAAGTCTTTCAATTTTAATCTCAAAGTCTATAATTAAAAATTGCAGGGTTTAGTCAAATGCCTCTGGGTTTTTTCCCTGAAATTGATATTTCTGACTATATACCAAAGGGTCAAGATTTTCAACAGAAAAAAATTTGATTAAACTTTTTTCCTCCTGCTCTTATTGCTTTTTCCCCTGAGGAAAAAGTGGAAAAGCAGGCACACATGAAAATGTTTGCTCAGCTCCACTCTCAGCAAAGAAATTAAAGCCAAGAGATTTTACAAAATTGCCTAAGATATCACTAGACATTTAGATTAAACCACAAGCCTAAATTCAAAGGGTGAAACACAGAATGAAAGACATAATTTTAACCAGCAGCTGTCAATCCGAGGAAAGACACAACAAGCAGAGCAGAGAATGCATTGTCTGTTTAAGCTTTAAAGACACTTGGGATTTTAGACAGACAACCCTTAGTTGTACGATATGTTTGAAATATACATCTTCTGGGTTTCAGCAATAGTACCTACAAAATTAATTGCCCTTCTCAATTACCAGAAAGAGCAAAGGCCCAGGGAGGAAATGTTTTTTTTAGATTGGATAATCTATCTGCAAAGAAATCTGCATGATTGTTTTGTCTTCTGCATTGGAAACAGGGGCACTGCTGACTTACTCATTACTTCATTGACACAATTTCACTGCACTGATGGGTATTTAAGAGATCTCTTGGGTCAGCAGGAAACCCCAGGTACTTTATAAGGAAGAGGGATCATGAAAACCTTGGACTAGTTGACCTGTTACCAATAAACTAGTAAATAATTATATTCTAAAACAAGCTTTCTGTTCCCTCTCAGCAATTGTTAATCTTAAAAGTGGAATCTTGGGAGAATTCGTAAGAATTTACTGTGACTAATGCTCAGCACTTTTTCTTAATGCTTCATATTCCTTCTATCTGTTTCTTGGCTAAATCTGATTATCAGTGCAGAAAAAAATTCCCAGTTCCAGCTCTCTGCCTTAATTCCAATTATCATATCTTTATATCATAAAGTGAGACTCCCATTTGTGGCATTGATATTCTTTATAAAAAGCAATTTCCTAAGACTCCCAGCACCTCCCTAAAGTCTTATTCTGACATTAGTATCAGGGGAAATTATTTGCCTGTACTTAAATTGCATATTTTTTACTAGCAAATTCCCTGAATACTAATTGTGTGATACAATCACAGGTTATTCCTTTTACTTTATTTTCTTCCTCACCACCAATGCAAATTTTGAACTTGCTTTGAAGAACTTACAGAGACCCAAGGCTTCAATCTGGACTCAAATGTTCCTCTTACCCACTTAGCTTCACAACAATCTCTCTTTTCTCCTGGCCATGTATGTTTTGCATCTATATGATTTTTCTTCATAATTACTTGACAGAAAGTCAGTGGAACAATTTTAAAAGCATTTCTCCTATGGGGAAAACTCACCATTCAGAAAGCATTACAATTTATACAGAACTGTTATCAATCCCAAACTGAATATGCAACCTCTGACTTTGCTGGTTTTCCAGTATCAGGTTTGAGGACTACTAGATGTAGGAATCACAATTACTGTCATAGCCATAAAAGCCATCTATACATCAAAGGAAGTGTTCAGGATCAGGTTGAATGAGTCCTTGAGCAACTTGATCTAGAAAAATGTACCTGCACATGACAAAGAGGGTTGGACTAGATTTGTAAAAATCCCTTCCAACACAAACACTGTGATGGTCACAGCATTTCAAAGCCTATTCCCCTTGGATCCTCAAAACCCCAGCCCTCTTAAACATAAGAACTATTTATGCTCAGAAAAACTCACAAGGGAAAACTCCCCTTTCTATCCAGCTTAGCCTGTAGTATCCTGGCATATGACAAACTGTCATCTGAATCAATCCCGGGGATGAGAAGGATCCACATCCACAGGTCTCCTAATATTTTCTGCTATGAACAAGTTTTGCAGATTGTCTTAGAGCTCCCAGATTCCACTCTCATCTCTCTTCTGGTGCGATTGTGGAATGGCACGGAAAATTGGTCTTTATTTTCCCCAGGTTTTAATTTTTTTTAAAAAAACCCAAATTAAATAGCTCATTTTTTAGGCTTTCCTATCAATTATAATTTCTAGTGTTCTTATTTATGCTTTCTCAGACCTCAGTCTAATACAAAGAGCACCTACAGAAAGCAATGAACACTGTTGCCACATTATTTAGATGTTTAATGGCATCAGACTTCTTAAACAGAAACCATCCAAAGCAACAGCATTCACCTCCCTCACATCCCAACACTATCAATCATTAGACCAAGGTAATCTCATTATCAATCTTTAGACCAAGGTAATCTATAATTCAAGGTGAAGCCTCAGGAATTGGAATGGAAAGAAAAGATAAACAAAACAAAACAAAGACCCAAAAAAACCCCACCAAAAAAAAAACAACCAAAAAAGCCAACCAACCAAAAAAACACCAAAAAACAAAGTAGAATATCTTTTTAGTCTTCCCTTCCAGTGCCTTAATTCCCCCTTTCTTTCACTCTCTAGTTCTTTTTCTGTCTCTGTCTCTTCCCTCACAACCCACTTGTAGGAAAGGGAGATTTACCTAATCCTAAAGAGCTAAGGAAAACCAAGAAACTTCACACCTGGCAGACAAGCAGGCAGGGAGCTGTTTCACTGCTTTCCCTATCAAGAAAGAAGTCTTGTGAACAAACTGAAGCTCTCCTGTGGAATTTTTAACAACACTGTGAACAATTCTCATCCAACATTTATGTCAGCAAACTAGTAGTTTCACAAGTAAAACTCTTGCATTACTGCCCTATGTTGAATTGTTCTTACCTCCATAACAAAATTAGTACAACAGACTACTTGAAATCTAGTTAATTCTAACTTTTAATTAAAAAAAGGACCCCCAGAACACTTACAGGAAATAGTAAGAATTCAGTTTGGAATGCTCTGCTAATCTCAGTTGTTGCTAATTTTGATCAATTTTATTTCAGTTTATTCTTAAAAAAAAAAAAAATAAAAAACAACTGGTGAAACTTACATACCACATGATCATAGCTGGGAAATGCAGCAGAGAGTTCAAAAGTGAAGAAGAATGGACTTTTATGTGGATAATATGTAGTTTGCTAAAAAAAGATGTCTCAATAATTTTATCTAAATCCCACACAGAACTTTATGCAAATTTCAAGTCAAAAGGCAAGGAAGAATAAAACTGCTATATATGCAGACATACAAGAAACAGTCTGTCAGTCTTCTTTTCAGTAAAACTTGTGCATTATTAAATTCCTTAAAAAATCTGTCACATTTTTTCAAAAATCAGTAATTTTAAATTTTCATCCTATCTCTTATCACTATGTCTTCTTCCAATCCCTTTATTAGTAGTTGAAGGGAGAAAACAACCCTAGACTTTTCACAGCTACTGATTTGCAGTAAAATTTGCAGCAAAAATTTGCAGTTCTTTGCAACACAAATCAGGTATTTACTTGTTACAATTATGTCTCTACTTTTTGTGTATCTGGAATCAGTGCAGGTGAATGATCTCTGTGATCTGCTACCCAAGGGAAAAAAGCAAGAGTAGAACAACCTTTATCTCCTTTCTTTCAAACTCCTGTGAACCATGGTCCAAAATCCACCAGGGAAAAGCACTTGCTTAGATCAGCCAACATGGAATCCCCATATTATTCTAATAAAAAGGGCCAGGTAGTGAGGAACTCCCCAGTGCCTAAAGCTCTGCACCATATGTCTTTCTAGCATCCTTTGGGGGTTTTGGATGGAGACACATAAGTGCAGTGTTGGCAGGATCAGTCAACACAGGTATTTACTTGGAAAAAACTTGTGTACAGTAATGCAATAGTCCCTTTCCCCATTTTAGTGACAAAACAAGCTCCAGGATCTCTCCATATTCTAGTAGGCTCTTCCTATACTCATCAAAAAAGCTTTAAAAGCCTGGCCCTCCAGGACAGAAATTCTTCATTATTTTTCCATCACAATATTTTCTCTTCTGTGTTTTAAATGTTTCTCAGCCTAACCATTTCTCCCTTACATTCTGACAGCTGTAGAACTACAGCTCTTTTTTTTCTCCACAGTGTTTTTCTTCAGCTGTTCAAAGATCATCCTCCTGTCCTTCAGCTCTTATCAGCTCTGGATATCTATTCAATATCCAAACCTTATATTCTTCCCCAGTAAATTTCTCCAGGTGAAAAAATTTCACTCCAATTTCTTTTCCAGCCTTTTCCTTAACAAGCTAAAAATTCACACTTTTCCCCACAGACCAGAATCAGAAATTTTCTGATAATCACAACATTTAAGCGTGTGGGAACAAAAAGAAAAATAAAATCTGGTCATCACTGTTGACTAACACTGTTATGTACACCCTTCCCCAAACCATGAGAACATGAAGTGTAAGATTAAAAATATAGACAAAATAAATAAAACTAACTAAATAACTCAAAAATAAATAAAACTAACTAAATAACTCAAAAAACTAAAACTAACCACATTGCTCTACTATAAAAAAATGTTATTGCTTTGATACAAACCCCAAATTTAATTTTTTTTTTTTTTTTTTTTTTTTTTTTTTGATTTCTGGTGTCAACTTTTAAAAACACTCAGGGCAGCAACCACATTTTCCATTCCCTGAAGACATCCTGTCAATCACACTTCTCTTCCAGTTTAGAGGGCCCCCTGTTCAGTGCCCCAGCTGCTTCTGGTAGCAGCCCTGGAACAGGCTCACTTGTGGCACCTCTGGTTTATTGTTTATATGATCCCACAGTGATCCCACGGCAGCTGGAGCCCAGCTGAACATCTGCAGGTGGGTTCTTTGCCGCTGAGGGAGGCTAAACATTTTTCCAGCCACTAGGTCCAGCCCAGACTGGGAGAGAGACAGCCTGGCTAACAGCTCTTCTGGCTGCAGCTGCTGGCTGTGCCTGCCTCAACAAATACCAGTGCTGGAGGAGACACTGTCAGGATGTGCTTTGGTGTCAGTAGTGGTGCTATAGTGACTCCTCTCAAGACCAAACCACTGCCTAAGCACTTGCAATTCTTCTAACTTTTCTCTGATTTTTCATGCCTCAAGTGCTTGTCTTGTACAAGAATCACATGGCAAATTTCATTAGCAGTTCTAGGTTTCTAAGGGAGGTTTCTGCTCCTTCAGTCTCCAACCCCAGGCTCACTTGGTGACAAGAAGTAATGAGGTGGCATGAAAGTTTTTGTCCCTTTCAGCTACAATAAATCCTCAGTAATTCTGATTTCTAGGCACTGCATACAGTGGCATGACAAGTTCCCTTCACAGAGGCATGTCTTCTCAGGCTGGAAGCTGTGTCCTTAATAAGACATGTTGAGTTGGATGTCATTTCTGTCATAAGGTGAAAAGATTCTTTGTCCAGATAAAGACAACTGCATCATCTTTGAGGAAGGCTGTGCCTGGGAATCAGAGTCAAACTGAAATCTAGTGCTCTTAAAGACATCTGGGAGTTCCTGGTTTCTGCACCAGCAGGGCTGTCATCATTATCTTCAGCTTTTTAAGCCCTTGGGTCCTTGTGCTAAGCCCCTTTCTCTGTGTCCAGGGCTGGAAGACAATTAGACCAGTAGTCAGTGGTAAATGAAGCCCAAAACTCTCTGCTGAAAGATTCAGTCACTGGAGATCCTTGACACAAGCTGACAGTGGGGAAATTAACAAGCAGAAAAGCAGAGCTCACTGATGCTCTTTCCCAATACTACTAACATGTAGTAAATAACATGTAGAGATACCAGGTTGGGGTTTTTTTCAACTTCCCAAATTTTTGCAGGCTAGAGCAGATTTACAAAGCAAGGGTTAGATCCTAAGCCAGCAGAGACACACAGGCTCCAGGTGCAGTGTGAGAAGGTCAGCAAGGTGCTTCTCCCATATGTATGTAGAGACTGACCAGAATCCCCAACTCCTGTCTCTGCTCAGCCACGTAAACTGCTGCACAAGAGACAGAAGGTGAGTGGGGGCAGTTGATATCGGTCACAGAGATCCCTTGCTTTCTCCCACATACATGCTCCTTACACTAAGCCCTGAAAGTGCTTAATTACAGAATCTAGTTATGTGTGAAACCACATTGATTTTCCTCAAAAATGCAGTCAGTTTTGGAATATTACATGCCCATTTAAGGTAAATACAAACATGGACTTCAAACTGAAACTGCTTGTCAAAATTAGGTGGGCATGGATATGCTCTGCCAAATCAATGATTTTGCCAGGATACCTGAATTTAGTCCTCAGCCATGTGTCTTTTTAGACACATAATGGTAAGGAATGCATCTTTTCTGAAAGAAAATCCTAAAATCCAGGGTGAAAAACCCTTTTTTCAGCTTGAATTCTTTGATGGTTGGTTTATACTGTCAAGGCTCCTGCAAAGGTGTCATTCCTCTTTCTCACTCTCCTTGCTGATTACAGAGATTATTAGGCTATGTTTAGGGAGAGCAGCTTACTTCAAGGCACTTTCCAACTTCATCATTGAGGTAAGTCTTGCCCACTGTAAAGAAAAATCTCTGCATCCATTTCAGTGCACCACATAGGCACTTGGGGATAGGAGGGAGTAGGGAGAATTAGGGGTGTTAATATTCAGCATGATGCCATAAAATCACAGAATTAGGGTTGGAAGGAATTGGGTTGGAAGAGATTTGAGATGTCATCTAGTTCCAAGCATTATGCCAGGGGCTCGGATGCCACCCACTAGATCAGATTGCTCAGGCCCCATCCAACCTGGCCTTGAGCACTTCCAGAGATGGGGCATCCACAATTTCTCTGGCCAACCTGTTCCAGTGTGTTACCACACTCACAGTAAAGAATTTCTTCCTAATATGTAATCTAAATCTCTCCTCTTTTGGTTTAAAGCAGTTCCTTCTTGTCCTATTATTATCTGCCCTTGTAAAAACTCCCTGTCTCTCTTCATTGCAAGTTCCCTTTAGGGCCTGGAAGGCCTCAATGGGATGTCCCTGATGCCTTCTCTTCTCCAGGCTGAACAACAACCATTCAGTTTGGCCCCCTAGGAGAGGTGCTCCGGTCCTCTTATCTTCATGGCACTCCTCTGGATCCACTCCAACAGGCTCAGTCTTTCTTGCTGAGGACCCCAGACTGAGGACCCCAGACCGGGAGGCAACATTCCAGCTGAGGTCTCACATGAGGACAGAGTAGAGGAGGCAAATCACCTCTTTCCACTTGCTGGCTCCTCCTCTTTGAATGTAGTCCAGGATACAGCTGGCCTTTTGGGCTCCTACTTCTGGCCCAGTTCCAGCTTTTTGTCCACCAGACCCCCCAAACCTTCTCCACAGAACTGCTCCCAATGAGCTCTTCTCCCAGCCTGAACTCACATCTGGGATTGCCCCAAGCCAGGTGCAGCACCTTGCACTTGGACTTGAAGCTCATGAGGTTCTCATGGGCTCACTTCTCAAGTTTGTAAATGGTACTATGTGGGTCCCATCTCAAACCAAATTCCCAAAACCAGACCCTGCTTTACACAGAGAGGAAGAGCTGTGTGGAAGAATCAAGTTTCAGGATACACCCCACACAACACAAGGCATCTGCAACACCTCTGGAGGCCGTGCATTAAAATCCTTATCATAAAATAGACTGAAGGGCTTTATGAATCCATGTCTCACAAATTGCAAGTGCTACAACACCTGGACTCCTATGTAAGAGACAGGAAGACGTTTCTTCCTGCTGACAGTTCCTTAGCATGCTGAAAGAACATCCACAAAGTCATTCCCAGAAGATAAGGTAGTCAAGTGAATATGCAAGTACTTATTAAAATCACAAATGTTAAGAGTTAGGGTATGAATAGCTGCATGCATGGAGGAAATAACAGAAATGGGGGCGTCTGGAGACAGAGAGTCACAGCTATCTGCCAAAAGTGGTTAGATTTTAGCACGTGGTTCAATTAGGAACTTCCCCCATCCTCTTTCTTCTTCTCAGGTGAGGAAAGTGTTTTAATACTTTGCCAGTTGCAGAGGGTTTAGGATAATATTATAACTAGAATGTCTGCTGCTGTGACATCATTACAAAATCATGATACATAGCCAGTAAAGCTACTAGCTGTGAGATATGCATATGTGATCTATTGCTGTTGTATTTCTTGGTTTTGCATAACACAGGGATTTTTTTTGGTTTTTTGCACTCAAAAAGCAATATAATAATATGGTAGAATCAGAGATCCATCATGTGAATTTACCTGCAGGCTTATGAGATGTCTACAGCAGGAGGAAAAATAAATTGCAGCTAATAGTAAGATAAGTTTATATGCCAACAAAACCATTGTCTACAACAATGGATATTGTTCTGCTTTGTTAAAAATTCCCTCATTTCAGTTTCTTTGCTTTTTATTTTCTTTCTCACAGCAGAAACATAAAAACATTTCAGAACATGAAATACAGAGAGTTGGTGTTTTGGTATTTTTTTTCATCCTCACTTTCAAAAAGCATGGCAGTTGATCTTCCACTTACATAAGTCAGAACTGGATGATCTTGTTTGATCTCCTTCAGAGATCAATGGCCTCTCAACAGATGGCCAGATGAGAAAAGTAAATGTGCCTGAAAACATCAATATAAGCCCTGATTCTAAGTAACCACAATTCACCTGAATGTTGTTTGACTGCCAGTTGCTGGGTCATTTTAACCTTGTATGCTTTCAAAGTACTTTTTTTAAATAGCTGCCCAGCTCAGCTTGTTCCATTCTACTTCCATTTCAGATTCTATTCCAAATAAGCCATAAGACTTTCACAGAAGCTCAATAGCTGAAGTCCAAAATTCCCTCCAACCTGTTGTTTGTGTGTCAGTACAGTTCTCAGGTCGTTCTTTAATTTGTTTGTAATCTCACAGTTGACAGTTTCCCATTTCTTAACAAGCACAGCTTCTATCTTACATTTGTGAGTTTTACTAAGATACAATTTAAGAGAAAATTTTCACTTTCAAGGAACAAGTTAAAGTCAATCCTAGTACAGTTCTCAGCAAGTCTGGAAATGTAGAACACGTTTTCTAAGCACACAGACCCCAAGGTCCCCACTGGGGCTAGTTCCACATTACTTGCTTGGTACTTGGTCTTGCTGAGCTGAGATGAAGTGGTGTCCATGAGGAAAAAAAAAGGAAGGTTTATCTGTACAATGATTTTTTAAATAGTAACCTTTATTCCTCATTATTTTCTTCAGGAAAATTATTAGTGATTAGATGCAACATGGATAGAATGCAAAATAATGAAATTCAGAAAAGTGTCCCATGATTTTCCTGATTGGAATGCATGACATTCACCTCTACTGTGCAAACTGACAAGAAAGTCCATTAGCACTACTATATGATCCCTTCAAAGAACCTGTGTGTTAACCATATGGCAAAGAACACACATTACTATTCTGCTTTGGATCCCTCTTGCTCCCAAAAGATGTTTGAGGGAATGACATTCATAGTATCATTTCATTATACATGATAATAATAAGCGCATATTGTCTTTATCATTCAAACCCAAAGAAAACAAAACAAACAAAAGACATACAGGAAAAACCTGATTCTTATTTCTCATAGCAGAGATAATCAGGATTTGTTCTTCTGAGGATAGGAAGGTTGAAACAGTATAAATCAATGAAATAAGTACGGACATCCTTCAGCGTATCTAAGAAATAACTTTAAAGCTATGCATATATTTTGAGAAGAGAATTTGTTGAAAGTACTTTCACCTTGTCATGACTTTCCTCCACTGCATCCTCTGTATTTCCCTTTATACAAAGATTGATATTGGATCAGTGGATTCAGAGGATGAGCATGAGAAACCCAAGAACTCAGTAGGTGTTTTCCCCTGGAGCTGCTCTGCTCTATACAAGAGCTCAGCAATGCTGTTTACAGAATATCTGTACACAGCCAGTAGCAGATACAATCTAGCTGTGTAACTAAGTATTCAGGAGCATATTTAGGGCTTTTGCATTTAGATAGACCTTGCTCATATGGGTGCTGTTCTATAACACTCAGAATTATGCAGAGATATATCCTCACATGGTAAAAATAAGATCAGCTTTGATAGGTTTTGCCAGACTATAACCCAGGTCAAAGTGTATTATATAATCTATGCAGTGAAGATCCAAAGCTCTGCAGATTTTGCTTTTTACAGGAACTCAGCATGAGCCAGTGGAAGGAGCCCAGCCCAGTAGAAAATATGCTAGTTACAACATTTTTTTTGACCTTGGTAAAGCAGACATGGTTCATGCCACACTTGCCTGGTAATTAATCCACATAGTATGTGTGTTCTCCCACAGAGACTGCCTGGATCCATCCATTCTGCAGCTGTATTCTGTCTGATTGGAATTGCTTCACACCCCAGCAAAACAGGTGTCTCATGAGTAGCTGTACCTGGTCCATCTGGCAGTAATTTAACAATGATGCTTTTATTATCAGCACTCTATAATCAGTTCATTGTGTGATTGCCAGTCTGTCCCCCTGCCATTTTCTTGTGTGGTTTTTTGAATGTTTTCATAATTTCAATATGAAACCAGTCTTTTGGGCCTGATGCCTCGCATGTGCAACCAAGACTTAGCAAATGGAGGCTTACACAATGGGCCAAACAGCTGGCTTTGTGTTGCCTCAGTAGAAAATGTCTAATTACAGCAGAGTACACACACCACCATTGATGGCAACACATTTGTATTAAAGTGCCTTTCTTCTGGGGAGACTCCTATCATTTATCTAAATTACTATTATTTTCCCTTTCTCCTCAGAGCTTTTACTGAGTCTCTGAGCAATTTCAAGCCATTAGCCTACAGATACAGGCTTTATTCAATAGGACTGCATTACTAGAGAATGGCTGTCTGCCTAGCTGAGTCTGGCGCCAGTCAGTCATGTCAGGAATCCTAGATCCAATGGGCATGGCTCATCCTGTTTTGATTGATGCCCCACTCCCCAAGTGCTGCTGCCAAGAGAGGTTGTAATTCATGCCCGGATGGTTCTGCTGTTCCTTATTTCTGCATAAAATGTCTGTCTTTTCCTCAATGCTTTTCAATTTCTGGGGTTTATTTCCATTACTGCCAAAATCTGCTTGATGCTGGAGAGACTGATTCTCAATACAAAAGTACAACTGGGAGAAATGTCTGTGTGGAGAAGGATGAGTGTGAGGAAGGAGTGGGTACAGCTGGCCCTTTTACATGACTTTGCTCTTCAGCCTCTGATAGGTGGTGAACAGGGGACATCTGCAGCCATTTCTTCTCCAGGCTGTTCTCTTGTCAGAATTTTGACAGATAAGATGAATCACATCATCTGTGTTCTTCTTGTCTACTTAAATTAAGCTATTTGGTCTAGAGACTTCTTTCATCTGTAGATGATACTGTACTAGAGGGAGCAGGGCAAGCATTTTGATACTGTTAAAATGCAAATATTCCCTAATATTTTACCTCATTAAGTATCTGCCAGAGTATTTTGAAAGTTACTGTAAGTGCTGAATTTCTACCTTGCAGAGTCAAATATTTCCACCTCCAAGAGAGGTTAGAATCTAGAGCATTGAGAAAGCTGGGAAAGACTTTCACACTGTAGAATAAAGTAGAGAATGCAGCTAGAATTCCCCTTCCCAAAATGTAGAGTATGGATATACAGGCAACACCTAAGATTAGGGTTTCTTTCAGGAGAAGGGGTTACTTGAAGGCAAGACAAGACAGAGGAATAGAGGGATCAAACAGAGGGATCATTTTCGAAGCTAAATGTGAGCAGGTCACTAGAATTATCACACGAGCAGTAATCTGGGAATGCACATAGGCTCAGCAGTAGCTAGGCTTGATGTCTCCAATAAGGGTTAGAATTTGGAGAACGAGAAAGCCAGAAAAAGGGTTTGGTAGCCAAAAAAGGTGAGACTTAAGCAAGAACCTTTAGAAGCCTCTGAGTCACTTTTTTTACCCTGGCTAAATCACCTAGCAGAAGTCTTAGCCTGCTGTGACAGATTGAACTCTCACCATAGCTCCAGGCTTTCTCCTTGTCAGAACCTCCACTGTTCCTTTAAACCTACATGTGAGCTGAGACAGCTCAGGACTCCTGCCAAACACCTCCACCATTTAAAGGGTTCCCAGCTGTCAGGTGAGGTGTAGACTCGGGTTTGACATTCAGCAGAAGTGAAAGCTAGAGGAGACAGTTTCTCCATTAGTAAAGTTCTGATGCCACAATTCTCTGCAGAACAACACATTGAAGAATTTAGGGGAGATTGCCCTTTCTTAAATATTAGTTTAGTTTAGTATTGTGCTTCTGAGAAGACAGGCAGGACCTGTGGTAATAGAAAACTTGACTGTGGTTTTCAGTTCCCCTCCTATCATTATCTCAAGGTAATGCATTGAACATTTTACACCTCACTCTCAGACAAGGAATTGGGGTGCTGAGAAACACCTAAAGAGACAAGGTAGAGTTCAAGAAGCCCATGAGGTGATATTTGGCTCCTTGACAACATTTCTCCCAGCTATACATTTTCCAGGAACTTTAAGACAGTCAGACCTAAATCCCTGATTCTGTTCCAGGTTCAGGTAAAAATAAGGGGCTTAAAACAGGGAAATCCCTGGGCAACACTAAGAACATGGTTGAAAAGACTGACCAAACCTGGGAGGAATTCCCAGTCCTGTTTAATCTGAGGGCTAAGGTTCACATTAGGATCAGTTTTCTGTAGGAGAGACAGCAAGAGCAACATTCAAAAACTGCCCACTTATGAACCAAGAGTTCCTGTTAATGTCTCTTTCAATCTGAATACTCAGGTATTATGTCAGGGAGTAGCCTTCTATGGACCAGTCTCCAACCATTTGGGAATTTTTGTCTACACACTGATACCAGAGATATTGCTGTCTGACCCCTCTAGCCCCAGACCACTTCTTCCCTCAAGTCCACCTTCCCAGACTGCAGTTACAAATAACATTTTATTTTATGGCACACCACCCTGTTTTTCAATGGTCTTCATGTCTTTCCTCCTGTTTCTTTAGTTACCCTACCTATTCTCAGGTTTTGCAGAGCTCTCTCACACATATGCTGCTTTTCTTACACATCCAAACTCTCTGCCCTTTCCTCAGCTTATTTTCCTAGTGTGTGGTCACTCTCATCATGCAATCTCTGCCCACTTTCATTCACAACCTTTTAGTCCAGAAGACAGATTTTCTATTTAAGAAACTGCTGGCATCATTTTTCTTGTCCTAAAAGTGGTTTTATGCTGTGTCAGAACTCTGATTCAAAGCACCATGTTTGCTTACCATTGCTACTAAGAGCAACATGCACCAAAAGAGGACTTACTACTGAAAAACAGCATTAATTTTCATTAGTCATATATTCATCTCTGCAAACACAATCAATAACCTAATTAGGTATGTTATGTTTACTCTTCTGCACCCCAATATGATTACATAATAAAGTCATGAACAGAAACACAATGAAAAATGTTTGTACTTAGTTTTCTGCAGGAGACTTGTAATTATAAACAAAGTAAATTTCCTTTCTTAGTCCAGCATTTGTGTGCAGTTCTCTCTGGACCTGCAAATAGTGTGATGGGCAAGTGGTCAAGGAGCTCAAAAGTCCAAGGCTGAGACTTGTGCAGTGTCATAAAAGTCCTGTGTGATCTTTCAAGCTCACAGATGAAATGAAAGTAAGAACATTCTGGTCTCACAGAGCTGATGTGGGATATTCGAGTGCAGTTGCAACAAGGGCCACAAAAGCATCCAAAAGATTGGTAAATTACAGGCAAACATACTCCCCATGAGTAGGATCTATTTGATCTATTTTACAAGATCGAAGCAGAGAGCTTTCACAGCTCTAAAGGGAAGATTAGGCACACATAAGAATAAGTTTTGTATCTGTAGTGGCACTAGCTTGAATGATATTTTAATGAGAAAATCATAGATACTTCATAATTAGAGATACAGAAGACCATTTAGGTCAGTCAGTCCATCCAATGAAGGATTTCCCATGAAATTTATTTTCCAGTATCTTTATCCAGCCTGTTTCTGGGGTCTTTCTGGCTTGAGGTAGAAGGTGAGCTCCAGATGAGACCATAAATAATTTTTTTCCCTGTAGCAAAATAAACTTTCCTGAGCATGTCTCAATCAATCTATTAATTTCCAGCAAGAGACTCTGCCCTTTTTTCCCAACAATTTGAAGCAGATGGCCTCATCTGAAAGCTAGTGACCTGAAGATATGCATTTTTTTCCACTTACAGGTCAACCACTCACCAGTGACCTTTAAAAGAAAAAAAATCCAAATGCTGACAAAATTTGCCTTGCTTAAGGAAAAATGAAAATATTTCAAGTGACTGGTTCAAACTATCATTCTAAAATTACCCTGCAAATCAATTAAGCACTTAACAATGAAACAGCACTCCCTGTTTCATCCCACAAGCCATCTGCAGCCTTATGTGACAGTTAACTCAGGCTGCAGCCAGCTCCTGGATTCCCTTTCAGAGGTCTGTCTGAGCCAACAGCAGTTTCCAAAGGAGAGTGAATTTTCCCAAAGTCAACAGGCCAGCTGCCCCCAGGCATCTTTTCTACAGCACATTCATGTCTGCATGGCCATACAATGCAAGAAGGACTGGGTGGACACAAACACATCGAAACCATCTTTTCAAGTCATTTCTCAAGTCCTGCTAACTGTAGACTGGCCACAATACAGAAATTACTTTCTCTAAAATGCAAGGAAAGTATTATAAAAAATCAAGTACTGTTTTCCTTATTTTATTAATGTTGACAATAATTTTGCCTAGTAATCCCTGCCTGAGA
Source organism: Haemorhous mexicanus (assembly GCF_027477595.1). NCBI lineage: Eukaryota > Metazoa > Chordata > Aves > Passeriformes > Fringillidae > Haemorhous > Haemorhous mexicanus. The sequence goes on from NC_082343.1 coordinate 30,525,265, forward strand.
CTCCTTTGTGATGTTTTACCATCTCATGATGAATCCCTCTTCATTGTTATTGGACTTTCACATCCCTGTTTTCCTTCTGCTCTGTGTGATGCTACTGCTGAAGCACTGGGGGGTTTTTTTGAGTCTGATTTATTATAGGTTACTGGTGCAGATTCCCAGCTTTCTGAAAAACCCAAAAGCATGTGGCAGTCTCTCACTGCACCATTCTGTTCCAGCTGGTCTGCTTTCCAGAACAGTTTATCCAACTGTTTGTTGGCAGATACATTACCACAGGGCATAAGAAAAGTCCTTTTCAGGAGAATGAATAAAAGATGGGTAAGAAGAAGTGGCTATAAACGGTTAGTTTTCACAATGGAAAGATATCAAAAGTAGTCCTAATGTTTTTCAAGGTATTTATGTGGCACAAAATGCTATTCTAAGGTCTAAACATCTTAAATCTCTTAAATCTCTAAATCCAGTCCGTTATGATTTTATGCTTAGCAGTGGGGATTTATCAGCCAAGAGCTCTCTCCCTAAGGCAGAAAGCATTTTTGTGGCTCTTCATACAGAGCAGGCCTGGAGTTCAGCCTACAGAAGTGCACAGGTGGGACTTCATGTACTGTGCTCTTGATTCAAGGTTTGTGACACATTATGTGCCTCTCCTCATAGCAAACAACTTGTTTTGGAATAGATCTTTGACCAACTCTGGTATCTTGGGCTTCCTCATTCAACCAAGCAGTTTTGTTTAGCAGTTTCATGAAAGCAATGGAAGTACTTGGTTTCTATGGTAACATACAATGCCAGTCTGAAATCAGTTACATACTCTTGAAAGAACATTGTCTTCTCACAGTTTTCTGAAGAGCAATTTTATATGCAACTTCATATAAAGTAATATTGTTTAATCATGAAGAATATATCTCGCATGCTTTTGTAAAATTGCAAGTATTCTTCATAATCTATCAATATATCTTACTCTCATTAAATGAGATTTTCCATATGAGTATTATTATTGTGTGTTCAAATAAGAAAGTGCTATCATCAGCAAAACCAGCAAAATCTGAATCAGAGTAAATATTAATGGCACTTTACATCATCATAGAAAGTAAGAATATAGATCTCTGTGTACAAATCCAGAGCACTGTTTCAATCTGAAGGTAAATACAAACTGTTTTGCAAACACTGAGCATGGTTAATAGACTTTTTCATCTCTTAATGTATTTAGTTTGTCATATCTGTTGATTTCAGTATGTGATTTTGATAGATTAAATCTTTAGGTAAGACTTACAGAATATTTTCAGAGTTGAGTTTAATATCACCATGAGATAAAAATGGACAGTTGTCAGCCTATGGAAAGTTGTATCATTATGTATTCTTCTAAGGTTTAAAAGTACCAAAAATTCTATACATGCAATTTGTTCACTCCTAAAATATATATAAATAATGTGCAACTGAAAGAGAATGTCTCTCTGAAATAAAGAACTAATTCCAGATACTCTTCTCACAAGGCATAAATCCATACTGGAGTCAGCACCAGAGAGCAGAACTCCAACATATTTCCACCGACATCAGTGGGCTAAATTTGCAGCTGATGTAACACAAAGTACCTCCATAAGGGAGAATGTGTTTGCAAGGCTTTTCTCCACCTATGGTCTGCATAAGTGAAGAAAATTAAAAAAAAAAAAAAACTAAAAACAGATGCAAAAAGAAATATTTCCTTTTTAATTTCACACCAGCAAGAGAACTTCCCAGAAACCCTTTCTCTATTTGCTGTTATTGAGCACTGGGGAGAGAAAGCTGCTGCTGCTGACCTCTGAGTCTCCAATTTACCCACTCACTTTTGTTGCAGCTCTCCCCATTACAGGGGGGTCACTGATTTCCTAACACAGTGGCTCCTCTCTCACTAGCAGGCACTTACTTCAAACATGTTGGTTATTCATGAGTGCAGTATGCCCTTCAGTGCTAGGACTTGACCTCTTATTTGTTCTTTTTGTCCTGTGTTTGGACCAATTTATGATCACAAAATTGCTTTGGGCCTCCTCAATCCTCCAGGCTTGTACATTTCCATCGTGTGATTGCTTCCTCACATAATGGGGTAGCAATCAGTAATTGATGAGTTAATGTTTCCCTTTCCTAGCTAATTAGCTTCCTGAGCACAGTGCTGCCATCAGGAATGTTCAGGTGCCACAGATTATTATACCAGTCAGGGCTCTAAGCCAGGAAATATCCAGAGCTTTTAGTGCTGGTAGGTGTCACATTTGTTGGAGGTTTTCTTTTCCAGATGTGACAGGAATCCAAGGTTTGCACTACCCTGAGTTGCTAGAACATCACAGTTTCTCCATACATTTTATCTTCTAATTCTAATTTACTCACAAAATTTCTTTTACAGGTTTGGTCAAAAAGACATGACATCTGAATTGAATACATTACATTATCCTTCATCTAAGTCACTATGAAGAATTAGTACGTGATACAAATTTCTATTCTGTTGTATAGGAAGAATTAAATGGAAGCTAAAGTGACATTTGTTCAGGGATTTTGCAATCTATATCAAATTTTCTGTGATCTTCAGCTGACAAGTATTCAGTTTTAGGCACTGTTAGCATATTACAAAATTTAGACAATGAGTGAAAGAAGAAGGAATTCAGAAAAAGTCCGTGTCAGTGTCTCTCATAGAAGTTGTTATAGAGAGAAGACCCATGGTAATATTACTGATACAAACTTTATAATTTCATCTACCAACTCCAAACTTTGTATTTCTGAACCTGCCCCACCCTTCATACCCATTTATGTCCATATATTCACATTTAGATTAAGTACAAGAAAGAAAAAGGCAAAAAGTAACATATTCCAGAGGTGGTCTACTCAGAGGGGATTTTTCTGAGCCAAGAACAAGTTTCTTTCATTAATGTTTATGTGCAGGTTTTATACATCACAAACTCATGTTCTAGGGCAGCCACGTGAAAATTCGTCAAGAGTACAACAAAAAAGAACTTTATCAACTGCTAATGTGTTCCTACAGGTCTGGCATAGACCATATTTTCCAGATAAGTTATCAGATATATCTATTTATCTCCAAGAATTTTGCATTTTCTCAGTCTATGGTACACATTTCCCTTGATGGACCACTGACAGTAGAAGAGATGTTTTTAAAATTCAGGATAGAAACTGATCTTTGTAAAACAGTTCCTGTTGGAACGGGGATTGTGTCAGACTGGTCATTAATATTAGGCAAAATTAATTACCTTGGTTATTGCTGCATCTATTTATCTTTTGTGGGCTTTCACTTACAAAGGGAACCTGTCATTAATAAAATTCATGCAATCAAAACCAAT